>NW_017280506.1:552699-575161 GCF_001594065.2 Cyphomyrmex costatus | reverse complement strand
ATATATATATATATCTTTATTAATATTAATAATTAGAGAAATTTAGATTCCTTGAACGATAAACAATAATGTGAAGATGTGGTTTTTGTGATGTGCCATACCTGAGCATGCAAACTCTGGATTGTTTAATGAAACTTTTCTCATTTAAAAATGATTGTAGCCTCAATATTTTAGTATTAGGATTTTTGTCTGAAAATGCTGTCAGGAATCTATCGTTAAGGGTATATCCACACAAACTTGCATAAACATATGCATAAAGAAAATTATCCAATTACATTTTACATTCGTTTTTATAAGAAATGTGCGATTAGATAATTCTCTTTATGCATACATTTATGCAGCTATGCAAGTTGTGTGGATATACCATAACTGGTATCACTGTAAGCATGAGACATATTATATTGAAAATATACAAAGTAGAAATTAACTGTTTGCTTGTATAATTTTTTATGAAATATTCTAATAAAATGAAGTATATATAATTTTACGTTTGGTTATTAACATATATTTTTATATTTTTTAGCTGACATGTAACATCGCTTTAATAGTATGAGGCAAACTTTTATGACATTAACTTTACATTTTCTTATATAAGAAATTATTTTGGTCATGAAATTTGTCAATATCTTAAAGATTTGTGTAATTTGGTAAAATTGAGTGTAAAGATAAGAACAAGAATTAGATTTTTAAATTGTTGTTTGAAATATAATATAGTACCACCACATTTAAGAAGATTCACTAACAATAATTGCTTATCACTTTATAACAGAGGTTATTATTTGAAATTAAGAAAAATACAATACAATAATGTAAAAGCTATAATGATCCGATTGGACTCGAAACGTTTGTTCTTTTTGTAATTTTTAAAGCGTTTTATTAAATTTTATATATTTGATATTTTCTATAGATTTATTTGGCTCTTTGCCCTTCTTAGTTTTGTATTTTTTTATACATATAGAGCCTTCTCACTAATTATTTTATGACAAATCTTTGGAGAACGTGAATCAAAGAACAGATGTAGTGGAAAAAGCCTGAAGAAATATATAAACTTAAATGGGTTCTGTATGATTAATTAAAGTTCCTAACAAAATCATGTGCTCAAGCAGAAAGTTTGTTCAATTTACAAACTTCTGAAAATACTACTTATTCTGATAAAACATAATTTTTAAGAAACGATAATGCTACTGAAGCAGTAGAATCTTCAGAAAATGAAATTTAATTTATGTAACACACAGGTGAGTTTTTTTTATTAAATCTCGACAAAATTTAATAAAATATCTCGTGACTGCTAATTCTTTCTTTATATATAGTAAAACATACATATTTTTGATAAATTATATCATTAATAAGAAATATGATTTTTTATATTTATAAAATTTACTTACATATTGTAGACGACGGGAAGAGATTTCGTAAGCATATTCTACAATGATTGTAAGCCACAAAAATTGACCTATCGTAATCGATTATTCTCCTCATATTCGATTACGATTGGTCAATTTTTATGGCTTACGGTCATTATAGAATAGGCTTTAAGCCTGATCTACAAATGCGTAAACGTAGTTGTAAGGCCTGGTCTACAATAAGTTGCAAACACTCCGTTGTCAGTTGCAATGCTTTGTGACAGTCAATCAGAAGCATGACTAATTACTATCGAAGCTTCTGGTTGGCAGTCGCGAAACATTGGTCGCGTTCAGCAGACTCAACAGTTTTACAACCGTTTTATGATTCTTTGCTGAGATAGGACTATTCCTTTAGATCTAAAATTATAATCCAATCAGCGAGACGAATCATAAAACGGTTGCAAAACTGTTGAGTCTGCTGAACGCAGCCATTGGCTACGTTCAGCAAGCGCAACGGTTGCACAACGGTTCATTAAAAAGCTGCTGAACGCGCTGTTGTCAGTGCCCGATACACAACGTGTTTACTGAGCGGACGCCATTTTTTCCATCATATTTTAAGACCGCTACCTGAGCTCAACACGTTGAGACATGTAAGAAACATAACCTAAATAGATAGATTTTTCCTAGTATTACGAGGAGCGATAGAAGGCACTCTCTCCAAACTTCCATCCGAAGGTTAAGGACAAAAAATAGTTTTTTTTATCCAGAAGGAATCTGTATTTTTAAAACATGGACGAATTTGAAAAAGAATATATTTATAATAATATCGTATATAAAGTTTTTGTAACAAGAGATGTGCATGACAGTTTAGAGAACGGTATATAAAATTATCTATCTTTTGCTTGTAAAATAAATTTGTAAATTATGCAATGTTTTTTCCATAAATCCAAATTGTTTTATTATGTTTTATTGTTCATAGATTCAAACTTTTTTACAACATATTTTACCGAAAATATGCCCTCACAAGAAGCAATATGCGTTTCAGAAGATAAAGGTATAATATTTACAACTAATTATAAAAAGCTTTTTAAATATACATATATTTATTTAATCTCTTTATTTATTAATTTTATTTATAAAATATTAGTTAAGAGGTCTGTTTTCTGTGGCTGAACTAGTATACTTTTAAAACTTAAAGTAAGATAGATTGTACACACATAGGTTTGATTTTTGTCGAAAGCGAGGAAAAGAGTTCTAGTGCAGTCCAGTGCAGGAACAGAAAAAAAAACAGACCAAAGATGCAGATCTTAAAATATCTTATTTATTTTTATTTTCAGTTTCAGTCTTTACGTGGTCAAAGCAAGCAACAAAATTGTTCTTGCAAGCATATTTTGAAAGAAAAGAACAGTTTCGCGATCCCAAAGTACGGAAGAAAAGTTTATGGACACAAATATGTAACATAATGTCAAATAAAGGTTACAATGTAGACGAAGATACATTAGACAGAAAGATGCGCAATATGAAAAAGACATATCGTACAATAAAGGATAATAATAAGAAAAGTAGTACTGGAAGAGGCCGCATACATTGGGAATATTATGATACTTTTGAAGAGATATTTAGAAATGATGCAACTATAAATCATGGACCAACCTTATCTTCAATGCCATCCACATCAATAAGTGCAAAATCAAATCCATCCACGTCAAAAGTTACAAATTCAGTGCCATTTACATCAACAGATGCAAACTCAATGTCATCCACGTTAACAGATGCAAATTCAATGCCATCCACGTCAATAAAAGAAAACTCAATGTCATTCATATCAAATGATTATGAACAAATCAAGTTTTTTGAAACTAATGATCAGGTAACTCCAGCTTTATTATAATCATTATATGGTTTAAAACTGGCAATAAAATAAATAGAAGCGGTCTTTATATTTCAGATAATACATCCAACGCAAAATAAAATGTCATTGAACTATCATCATCAGAGTCACGATCCCCAAGTTCCGATAAAGAAAACAAAAGAAGTAGGATGAAGACGCTATCGTTAATGCGAAAGAAACAACTTGATACAGAAAACAGTAAAATAGAAGAAATAAAGAGACTAAAAGAGGCGATGGATAATAGTAATAAATTACAAACAGAAAGTAACAGTATACTTGAAGAACGAAATAATTTATTGAAAGATATTCTCTTCGAAATAAAACAGAAGAAAGAAAAAGAAGAATAAGATTGATACTGGTATCATGACTGATTAAATATCAAGTTTTACTATTGATATATTGCTTTTTAAGTTAAAACAAATTGCTTTGTTATATAGGTACTAAAAATATTTTTGTATCTTTATATTATTAAAACGTTAATTTAGTTCTAAGAATATTCTTTTAGTTCCGTGTTAAGCGTACTAAAAAGTATTTTTTTATTTATTACCTGATAAATTTATTTCTGATTATTGCATATTTTACAAAAAGATAATTATAATATACTTTAAGAACAAAAGGTTTTATCAAAAGATATATTCCTTTTCAAATAAAACATAAGTCTTATAAGAAAAGTTTGTCATATTGATTACTATTGATATGTTGTTTTATTATATCTTTGTTAAAATATTTTGGTGTAGTAAGATACTTAAAAAAATATTTTTTTTATCTCTGTTATTGACATGTTAATTTAGTTTTGTCTTAAGGATACATTATAAAATACTGATTCGTTATCTAAAAACAAAAATTGTTTTTGATCTGTCATAATAATGTTAAAATGTTAAATTCTATTACTTTATGATTAAAAAAAAATATTGATTTGTATGTGAAAAATTTTTTCACTATATCTAGTATTTAAATGTGATTTAAGTTATATTATTTTAAAAGCTACTTACATAAGGTATATTAATTCATATGCAAAGTATTTTCGTTGGATGCAATATATTACAACATGTGATATAAAGATACATATAAGATAAATTTTACAATAAAAGAGTTTGTACAATAAGTACGATTCGTACAGTTAATTATTTGGTATTAATAATTCCGCTATTCTATTCCTTTTTATTATCGCTTCATTATTATCTGCTTCTTCTCTTTCCACTGCTCTTTCCTCTTCTTGCTCTTCCTCTATCAATTCTTCATCACTTTCATAATTAATTTCATTATGATCTATTAAAAAATTATGTAGAACACGGGCTGCTGCGATCATTTTATTTCCAAAATCAAAATCAGCAATATCTAAATATTTTAGTCTGCAAAATTTACCCTTTAACAAAGCATATCCTCGTTTTATCATTGATCTTATAGTAGACAATTTAGTATTATATATTATTTGAGTTCTAGTAAGATGGCCTGTGTCTCGATAAGGTGTTAATAAGTTCACTAGTAATGGGTACGCTGCATCGCCAATAATATGACGATCAGGTGGTAACAAGTGATGTTTTAATCTTTGAAAAATTTCACTCTGTCTAAATACACGTGCATCGTGCATGCGTCCCGGTAATCCTACAAATATATCTATGAAGCGTCCTTTATGATCACAGATACCTGTTTTAAAAAGAAAGCAAAATTATAATAATATTGTAAAATATTATTATATGTTAAAAGCAAAATTGAATTGCAAAAATTATATCTTAAATAAAAAATGTTTTTATAATACCTTGTAGGACAATAGAGTGAAAACCTTTTCGATTGTAAAAATCATTAGGATTGTCTATAGGAGCTTTGCATGGTATATGACATCCATCAATAATCCCTACTACACCTGAGATACCATGAGAACGTCTGTTAAATACCTGTGATAATTTTAGATAATTCAATATACATATATTAAAACAATTTAATGTATGTGTACGAACAACTTACCGTTGAAATTATGTTACACATTTTTGCATCCGGCCATGTCACAAAATTTGATAATAAGTGAACTAATATATTTATAATTTCTTTCACTATACCGTGAGCAGTACTTTTTGCCAAGTTAAACCGATCTCCAGCAGACAGATAACTTTCTTGCTTTGCCAGAATCCATATTGTAAACATTACTTTTTTTCTTAAATCTACAGGATTGTTATGATTTGAGTGCATTGCGTGTCCAATTACGTGTATTAAATTCTATTCAAAATGAGCAAAGCAAAAATTAGTATATCATTAATTTTTTAATAAATATATGATAATTGATACAGTATAATTGGATTTTTGAATACCTCAAACGTGAATCTAGACATTCGAAAATGTTCTTTAAACACATAATCGTTGTACTGTGGTACAATTACTTCATAATAATTTTCATTCTTTGATCGTATTCCACATTCATTTTGTAATAAATTATTTTGCAATGGTTCGTCCAATTCATTTACTACAAAGTTTATGATATTTCTGTGCAATTCTATACCTCTTACATCATCCGCATCGTCGGCAACAATTAATGTCAAATGTAATAAATCCATGTTCACCGAATTATCAATATATGAACGACGAAAATGACAAATTAACCTAAATAAAGTCATATCGTGGTAAACATATGATATAAATCACGTGACTAGGGAATAGAATCGTTCAGCAATTGGTAACCGCTCACTCAACGGTTGTCGCAACATATTCGAAATAAGTTGAGCTTGCTGAACGTAGCCATTGCGACTGGTGACAGAATGTTTGCAACTTATTGTAGACCAGGCTAAAGTGATAATCGTTGTAAGAATCCTCCAATCACAGTTGAATATTCTCCTCGTATTCAATTGGTCAATTACTACAACTACGTTTACGAAATTATAGATCGGTGGACCAATGAGCATCTTATGTAAATGGTAACTTTATGCTGGATGCTCAATGGTCTAGCAGTTTTATGTTATGCTTATACTCTGTTAAGGCGCGTCTCCAATAGAAGACCGTAAGCTTAGATGTAAATGTTGGTTTATTTGAACTTTTACACCTTTGGCTCCGGCACATCACGCTGGTGTTATGGTTACGGAAAGAGGTTAGGACGAATCTACAAATCGTATACCTCTTCTTCTCAGATTTGAAACGACACTCACTGAAGATATATAGGTATATATATACACACATATATAAAAGTTATAAATTCTACCTAAAAGGAGTTCTCAAGGAAGCTCTTACCTTTCCTTGAGTGAGGGCGACTGTTACCAACGCCGATTAACTTAAGCGGGGAGCACAGACTTTTGCATAACGCATAAAGCATGTGCATAAGGAATTTCATTGGTCCATTTTCTTATGCATGAGTCAATGGACCAATCAAATTCTTTATGTATATGGTTTATGCGTTATGCAAAAGTCTGTGCTCCCCGCTTTAGGCTGTTTTCCTTTTAGGAGACACAAATCGACACAGTATAACACACTCGAACACTGTTTGCCACACTTAAATGGAACGCGATATGTGCAGTGTGTGTACCGTGTGTACGAACTTTTAGTACCTAACCATAAATGAATTTTGATCTTATAGAAAAAAAGTCAAGCTTTTTGTTTAGACAGTCGAAAAAAATTTTTCAAAAACCGATTCTGAGCTATATCGAAATTAAAACTTTTACCTTGAATTTCAAGGTCAAATGTTAATTTTTTGGAAAAACTTTTACCACTATCGTATAGCGCAGAAAAAGACCATTAAAAATCACTACTTATATGTTAACTTTTATGCATCATACTTATAAATATAATAAATTGAAAAAAAAACATTTTAAAAAAAGTCAAAATTTTGTAACTCTTTAACTCAAAAAATAGTTTATCAAATTCAAAAATACTTGATATTTAGACTTTCACTAACAATAACAACATTTCAGTAAAGTTTTGACCAAATTGGAAAACTTTTATTTTTTGGTCAGGACATTTCAGGAATTTTGCCCCATATATATATATATATATAAAGCCTCAAATAAAAACAACTTTTAAACTATCATTTTACTTTAAAACTTGACTGGAAATAGAATTTGAGTTTGAATTATAAGTTGTTGGAGAAGTTATAGATATGGGTGAAAAAAGTACAATTGGTAATGTTGATAATAGTATAAATGATGATGTTGCAATAACTGGCGAGCATTTTTCTGAAGATTGTACAACATTAAGTGATACTCTTACAAAATGAGGGTTATTAAATGATTGCAATGAAGTAGAAACTGAGCTTAAATTATAAATTGTTGGGAAAGTTGTTAATATGGGTGAAGAAGTTGAAAAAAATACAATTGGTGATAGCGTAAATGATGATGTAATTGGCAAATATCATACTACACATTATCTGTAAATGCCTTCGTATTTGTAGAATTCTTATTCTTAGGGATGCGCGATTTTTACCGATTTATCGATATGACCGATTTTTTTGGGCAAAAAACCGGTCATTTTTGGCCAATATTTCTGGAGGCCGATTTATCGATCTTCGGTTTTTTAAATTAAATATCGTAGCTGTTCCGACATTCACTGGGTCTCAGGGTCTATTTTTTGCTGCTACACTCTCCGAACGGGTGCAGCAATGAAAAAGCAGACCGAAGGCCGGTTTCACCGGCGCCGGTTGAGTTGGCTGGCCGGTCGCGGTCAGCTGTTTGGTAGGTCAATGCTGCTGGGCAGTGGCTGCGATTGGTCGGTTGTCTCGGCTGGCGTTGGTTAAACCGACCCCTATAGGCTGTTGCCTGCTGCTAGTCTGTTAGCACAGTGCTACCAATATTAAAAGCATATACTATTACAAGCATTATGGGTTTTCAGTACTGACAATGATAGTGGCCTAGTTGAACCGATTATCGTGGTTATGCAAAAGTTATGCGTTATGCAAAAGTGTGTGCTGCGGCCTTATAAGTTTTACCGTTTTAGATTAATATTACGTGACTTAGGACCGATTAAAAGTTTATATACACATTTATAAAAATATGTAAAAATGTATGACGAAGGTAAGATGTGAATTAGTTTTTAATAAGTCTATTGTGAAATAATGTGAAAATTCTAACCTCAGCAATTCATCATCGAATTTATTTCTTTATCATTATCGAATATGATTGAATTTGACATGTCAAATTTAGTTTCATTAATAATTTCTTTTTTTTATGATGCCATATCTCTGACAGAATCAGTAGACAAAGAAAATAATATTCCTTCACAATTTAACGAAGAAATTGATGTTGAAATAGAATCAACTGTCGAGCAAAATTCAAGGTAAAAAAAATACAATTCATTTTTTAATACTTTTTTCTATTTATAATAAGTCTATTTATATTATTTATAGCACTAGAAAAAAGAGTTCTGTATGGTCATATTTTAATCACAAGACTGTTGAATATGCTTCATGCACCATTTGCAATGCAAAAGTTAAGCATTGTGGTGGGACATCCAATTTAAGATCACATTTAAATAGAAACCATAGGATATTGTGTTCTGGTATATTAAAGAATACGAAAGAAACATCTGAATCGAGCAGTGAATCGATAATTGAAAATTATCCGTTGACTAAACGAAAAAAATTGACGTCAAAGGTAACTATATTAAATATGTATTAAACTATGTATATTAAACAAAGCACTTCTAATAAATGATAAAAAATTTCAATCTGAAATTTATGGCTTATTTCAGCAAAATAACTTGACTCGAATCAACGAATCTTTTGAAAGGATAACTTCTTATAAAGGTTTGTACGAATTTCAAATAATTAATAAGATCATTATATAGATCAATAATCTAATGTTCGTTTATCATTTTCAGAAGGAGGAACATAACCAAGGATAAAGAAGCACTATCTATAGTTAATAGAGAAGGTTTCAGATACTTCGTGAAAATAGCAATTCCACGTTATTGTTTACCTGATCGAAAGACTCTAACTAAATTAATAGAGAATCGCTATGTTGAAACAAAGGAACGTTATAAGTCTACTCTCGAAAAAGCTTTGTGCTACACATTAACATATGATAATTGGACTGATTGCACTTTTCAAAGCTGTTTAGATGTCACTGTTCATTACATATTGGAGGATCTTGTCATGAAAAATGGATGTTTGGAAGTATTTCCGTTATATACAAATCATACAACAGAGTACCTCACGGAATGTCTCAATTCTATCATTGATGATTTTAAATTAGATAAAAAAAAAATTATGGCAATTGTTAGTGATGGAGCGGCAAATATTAAAGCTGCTGTATGTAATATTGTGAAATCTGAAAAACATTTGGTGTTTTGCACATTTTTTATCTCACCTTGTACCTAAAGTGGTAAAAGATGTTGCAACAGTCAATGATCTTATTGATACAGTCAAGAAAATTGTCGTGTTTATCAGAAAAAGTATTATAGCTTCAGATGAGTTGAAACGGTTACAAATATGTGACGGGAAGACAGAAGGAACTGTATTAAAATTTATTCTCGATGTTCCGACTCGCTGGAATTCTATACTATACATGTTAGAGAGATTTCTCGTTTTAGAACAGTACGTATATGCAGTTACTTCGAAATGCAAAAAGCAAACGTTCCAGATATGCTGATTCGTAGCCAAATTAAAATCCTACAGGATATCGTATCTCTCATGAAACCAATAGAATGTGTCATCAAGGAAATCAGCGGCAGTAACTATTCTACGTGTAGTGTCATTATACCAATCACTGTATGACAGTAACAATTGAAAACATTTCACCTTCAACAGCGGAAGGAATTCTTTACAAGACAAAGCTTCTTGAATCAATTAAACATAAATTTAAAGATGTTGAAAATAATAAGATTCTCTCAATTCCTACGATACTTGATCCAAGATTCAAACGAATGCATTTTCAAAATGCCTTGTCAGCAGCTGCTACTGTGGAACAAATAAACAAAGAAATGAAAGTAATTTCTACGATAAATAAAGAGATAGAACAACCTGTTCAACAAGAATTCTCTGACATAACGAATCAATATAGTATATGGAAGACTCATGACAATTTGGTGGCAAAGAGTACTAACGAAAGTATGGACGATGACCATCTTCTCCACGAACTAAGACAATATTTAAAGCAACCGGTCATCGCTCGACACAACAATCCATTTCAACATTGGAAAACCTTAAAGTACTCGTTCCCAACGCTGTACGAACTGGCAATTCGATACATGAGTATTATTAGTACCTCTGTACCATCAGAAAGTAAATTTTCCGAGGCTGGTACCATTAAGAATCATGAAAGAAATCGAATAACGGGTGAACACTTAAACCAACTCTTATTTATGGGATCTCTTTCAAAAGAAGAATGGAATTTGACATAAAAATTTGGCATGATCTCATTACTTATTGTTCTAAATTTTTTCATTTTCTTTATTACTTTTAATTCCTATATGGCTATTCTCATTTTTTATATTGTAAATATTATCTTTTGTTTTTTTTTAAATAAAAACTATTGTGTGCTTATTAAATAAATATATATACACATATACGTATATATGTATATAGGTATATATATGCTACCATAATTCTCTTTTTCCTTTATTCTCTTTATATATGTGAATGGAATGGTGATTGGTGATTTGATGATTCTGTTGCTTCATTTTTTATTTCAAATTGATGATTCTCTAATTGAGCGTATCAAGCTAGGTATGAGTTTTATATGATTTGTACATGGGCAAGGACCTTAATTATGTAATCCCTTCCAAATGTTATGAGAAATAATCAATTATATAGTATATATATGTATATATATAAATTATTCATATATTTTTTTTATACTAGGCAAAAATAAACTTGGAAAGAAAAGGGCACTAGGAGTTACGCGCAGATAACCTTATACGCAAACACCGATATGTATCAAGCAAAACTCCATTTATTACAATAATTGTGCTTATATGTTTCAGCTCATTTTTGAGCCTTCTTCAGAGACAATGTAAATTACATAAATAAATTATAAAGTAAAAATAACATGAAGAATCAAAAGATGTTTAATCGCAGTGAGCTCCCCCACAACCGAGAAATAAATACTGATGTTAATTTTATCTTACAGAACACACTAATATAAATAATTAAAGAAGAAGAGAATTAAATAAATAGAAAGCTGTAATTGAGGAAAAAAACCAATTTCGCAGAATTTCCTGGAAAATTAATTTTGAAAATAGATTTATCATAATTATAATTATTATTCTACCGGGAGTGAGGAGGCTCACTGTGTTCACAACGATACCGTATCGCAAACATTCTCAAAACTGGTCTCCAGAATAATTTAAGCTAAAGCCGGGTTCACACCTTGACGGAAAAGCGGATTGCGGAAAAGCAGTAGCCAATCAGAGCTCGCGTTGGTAGCAAGTAGTATAGAACTGACAGAAAGTCGACTATCAGCGCGAGTTCTGATTAGGTACTGCTTTTCCGCTTTCCGTTTTTCCATCAAGATGTGAACCCGATCTAAGACTCCATGTATGCGGTGAGCTGCGGCAAACGCATGCGGTGACCAATGCAGTAATCTATAAAGTCATTTCGGAGAAATTGGAAATCTACAATGTCGGTAGGTGGCTTTAGGATTCCCTTAATAATTAAAAAAATAATTTAAAAAATATGTGTTTAATTTTCAAACACTAAAAAGAAGAAGACCGGTGCACGGTGTAGCAATTTTTTTCGATTTTTTGAAAAATCGAAAAAAACCAGTATATCGATTTTTCGATCTTTCCCTCCTGAGAACTTATTGCCGATATCAATGTTTTTCATTTTTACCGATTCTTCCGATATCGGTTTTTTTTCCAATATCGCACATCCCTACTTATTCTACATTCCTTATTTCTCCTATATTCTTCTTATTGTACAAGCATAAACATTAAATTATTTATTATATGAATAACAGAATAAGAATAATGCGTCTTTCTTTGTCACTCTTGAGTGATTTCACATTTTCACGGCGAAATTTTATACCAAGCCGGCTCACACGAATAATTTCATATTCTCACGAGGTGAAATTAACCGTAATTGGGTGAGTTTCTCACTTTCGTCATTTTCACCCAATCCGAAAACCGTAATAGGCCCCCAGGATGTCTATGGCCAATATTCATAGTCAGTTCTTATTTCTAGACTGCCTTAAGTAATGTCTTAAGATGCTAAAACTCTGATTGGTTCGTAACTCCTCAAGACTGAACTTAAGACGGTCTTGAATATAAGAATGACTATGGCCGGTATTCATAGTCAGTTCTTATATTCAAGACCGTCTTAAGTTCAGTCTTGAGGAGTTACGAACCAATCAGAGGGCCGCTTTAGCATCTTAAGACATTACTTAAAACATTCTTGAAATAAGAACCGACTATGAATACCGGCCTATGAATACCGGCCTATGGGACCTTTATAAGCTGTCCATGACTGTGTTTCAAAATTGACTGCCAGTACTGAAAATCTATAGTTTATGTCACGAACACTATAGGTTTTCAGTACTGGCAGTCAATTTTGGAACACACACCATATGTCTGTTCTTTATTGCTGAACTTTTGCACCAGTTCATCTTTTTTCCTTTTCCCTTCTCCTAGAGAGAAAAGGAAGAAAGATGAACTAGTGCAAAAGTTCAGCAATAAAGAACAAACCTCATATAAGCTGTCCATAGAATATACATTTATGAATGCTCTAAGGATAAATTTGTATGTCCATATGTTGTCTGCAATGCGGATTTTGGCGTATTTAGCTCCCTCGATCTATATCAACGCCATCTGAATTCCGCTTCCGACTTCTCTTTTATTTCCGACATTGCCATTTTGAAATAGTCGTGCAAACGGTATGTATGTACATACATGCGTATATTAGAGAGTAACATATTTATAATATAATTTAAACACTAAAACTAAATTACGGATATATAAAAGTTGATAAATTCAGCCATTTATTGTGAGATCCGATAATCTCGGGTACACGGAACTCATCGACTCGCGTAAAGATACACGTGCGGTCTCGCGCTTCGCGTTCACTTGGCGCGAGACACTACCGTGTCTCTTGATCTATGGCGACATGGATCTTAAGAAAAAAAAAGCATGTATTTAAATCCAAATCATCGTCAGTATTCTACGTCAATCCATTAATATTAACCATACACAATCAATAATATTGTCAGTATTCGTTGATACTGACAGTATTACTGACCGTGTACAGAGGCCTTATGCTTTTACTTAAATACATAATTATATATTACTTATTAAGCAGCGTGTACATATTTATAATAAATAAATCGTGAGTAATTTTTTAACATAAAACATGAAAGGAATATACATAACCTACAATTAACCTAATAAATAATATGTATTATTACAATATGCAAGTTATAGAAAAGACACAGAAAAAGACAAGAGCTCCTAAAGTAACAAATATGCAATTAGAATACCTAATTAAAATGGAAAACCATATTGCGTTTGCTATAGGCAAATTGTTAGGGACAAGGGGAAAGCCAGTTCATGATAAACAATGGCAACACCTAAGTGAACAATTAAATCATTTGGACGGACCATCGAAAGGTGTAGAAGGTTGGAAAAAAGTAAGTTTAATTGTATGTTTGTATCATACATCCAGTATTCATAGTTATAAGCTTCTTATATTTAAAACCATCTTGAGTATAATTTTGAGATTTTATAAGCTACGTACAGACCGTATTAGTATACTCTTATTACAATTATAAAGATTATTTTGTTTCAGATTGTTTTTTTTATTGAAATACTTTTTTAATATTAGTAATATTGCATGTTGCAGCTTTAGTGCGATCAGAGGAATCAGGCTAGAAGTCGGGCGGCAAAAGCAAGAGCAGCGCAAAAGATGACAGGCAACATTAGTACTACAATACAATTGAAGAGCTTTGATTTAAGAATACTATCAATTTTTAGAGGTGAATCCTGTGTAGGTTTGCCTATAATGGAAGTGGGACTTGGAGAGCGACCTGAGGTTTGTTATCTTTTTATAGAGAACGTTATATAGTATAAAAATCTATCATTCTATCCCACACTATCTCATATCTGCGACGGTCAAGACCTCACGATAGAAAGAGATGCAAGGGATTTATAGATTCAGTTAAACTACCATTTTCTGGCTTCAAGCTACGGACAGAATGATTGATCTATATATTATATATTGTTAGGTTTATCATGTTTTGCGTTAACTTTGTATTGCGCTTTTCAATTGCAATTTAAATTATTTGCAACTCGTGAATAAAATAGATTCTGTCTGTTTGAACAGGATATTATCGATCCATCATCAGTTTTGGGACTAACATCAAATAATCTTGCAGGACAAAATATTAATACTGAAAAAGAAAATGTAAGTATTAAATACAAACTATTAATGCTGCTAAATATGGTCATCACAAAATATATTTTTTTATTAAATTAAATTCTTTTATTTAGAACACATCAATTGAAATTGGAATAAATGAGGAAGATCTAATTTTATTCCCATTAAATGAAGATTATTTGATACAAAATTTGAATGAATAAACAAATCAGTTAATTGATGAACCATGTACTAGTTGCCAAAGAACACTGGAAAACAAGTACATACATAACGTACAACCGAATGTAGAAGTAAGCACAAACATGAATGTAACGTTAATGATTCATGCTTCGTTAATCAATCAGAATAAAAGAATTTTATGAATTGATCAATCAATAAATACTTTAAAGCTTTTGCAGCGTTAAGTGGATTACACTTAATATTTATAGTATAAATTTCTATTCTTCAGTATTATTATATTTACTATTATTTTTATACACTTTATGTTCTATCCTAATGAAATTATCATTGTTATAGAAAAATGTCCAAGAAGCTCTTCAAACAGAACCAAATAAATTATCAGAAAATAGTTCAAGTACATTCAAACGCGACAGTAAGCACGATATATTTATGATATACATTTTCAGTATTTTATTTTATCATATTCATTATTGTTATATAGTTATATAGTTATATAACAATAATGAATATGATAATAGTTATCTATTTTATTATTGTACGTTAATCAAGTTGTTATTGTTATAGGGAAACGTCCGAGAAGCAGCAGGGCTATTCTGAAATTTTTTAATGCATGCGTTATATGGCTTGTAACGCATGCTTTCATATTCCATAAATGCATCTTAACGCTTGGCATCGTCAATCAATTTACATTGCATTTACGTTAAGTTTGCGTTATATTAAATTTCACTAAGAAATTGTATTCTGTTAGCCACTTTAACGCAATTTGTAACGTATGTCCGTGCGTTACGTAAAGTAATGCTAACATTGCTAACGCCGACTTTTAGACAGCGTTAAATGTCATAACGCAAGTTAGGTGTTATAACGCGCAATAAAATCTTGTGAAGAGTAAATGTTACATTTTGAATAAATTGTAGATAGATTTTTCAATCTGTTAGATATTACGGAGGAGCAAGCAATGTGGGAAAATGTTAGATTAATGAAAGAATTGAGAGACAATATTAATCCATTCGATTTAACTGATGAACAATTTAAAAAATTTAAAAATTTTCCGCTTATCAAAAAAAGCTGTAATATATTTAAGTAATTCTCTTCGAGATATTCTGCAACGTAAAGGAAGAAGAGGAATAAGTTTAGAAACACAGGTAGTGTATTTTTAACACAGAGATTATGTATTTTATAACATAACCATATAAAATATTCCAAACAGCACACAATATTTATAAAGTATTTACAAAATATTTTTCAAATTTATTTTTAATATTATGGAAATATTTTTGTGGTTTTAGGTTGCACAGATCATAAATATTTATTACAAATATTATGAAATATTTATGGTACATATTGTGTAGTAGTAAGTGCTATGAAAATACTTAATATAATCCAAATAAAAAATACTTACTAGAAATATTTATTTATGTTTATCATATATGTTATATAAAATATTTAGTCTATATTTTAATAATGTTTTCGAATAAGGGTTATATAAAAAATATGTATAAAATATTTATATAATATATCAAAAAATTGATAATAAATATTTATGAATATTTATCATAAATATTCTGTGCTGTCTGGGATATAAATATTAGTTTTGTTAAATTTAGTGCAATAAAAAATTATGTATTATTATATAACAAAAACTGTATTTCAGGTTTTAGTAACATTACGATTTTTCGCTATAGGCTCCTACCAAAGGGGTATTGGTAATGATTATTTAATATCTCTGTCACAACCAGCTATTAGCAGAGCGATAAAAACAGTAGCAGTAGGCATTACAGAATTGCTTGCTAATGAGTGGATCAAATTTCCACAAACTGAGGAGAAACGAGCAATTTTAGAAAAAAAAGGTAAGATTTTTGACAATATTATGAAAAACAAATTCTTTCGTAAGTAAAATTGTCTATTCACTAAATTCTATTTTCTTGTCATAATTTTAGTAATATTGATTTATTCTAACAGATTTGAACAAAAAAGGAATTTTAAAGGGGTGATAGGTTGCATTGATTGCACTCACGTCGCTATCGTGAGACCAAGTCGTCACGAGGAAGCATATACATATAAACCATAAAGGCTTCCATTCGATTAACGTACAGGCAGTAAGTAAGAAACAACTAATATCTATGGTATTTTGAAATATAATATATAATGTATTAACAATAAGTTTAAAGAGAGATTGAATACATAGTCATATTATTTATTAGATAGCGTCACACGACTTGGAAATACTAAACATAAATGCCAGATTTCTGGAAGTGTCCACGATAGTTTTATATGGAGCATTCTGCTGTAAGGGATAGGATGACAAGATTGTACGATTCTGGAGATCGATCAACATGGCTTTTGGGTTAATGTCATAATTGTTAATTTATATTTATAAATTTTTGTCCGATTTGGACACGGATTCTTTCGAACGATTGGAACAAATTTTACAATAAACCATAAAAGTAATCACAAAACTCTTGATATTTTTAAATTCTACAATCTTTAATTGTCTTAAATCAATTACCGTTAAAAATTTTAACATATCTTTTAAATAATGATTTACAAGGATTTTCTTTTTTAAAAAAATTTTCGCATGATAGCCGAAAATATAACTTCGCGCGGTCTCGGCCATAGACGGTTTACGACATCGCCACTAATGCCATCGGTCGGCGACCTAGCACAACAGGTAGCACTCACCAAGCATAAGCTCGTGTATGTATGTACCTGGAGCTCATTAATTCGCTGGGTCATAGTAGTGGTTCTACTTATCAACGCTGAGTCGCGCCTTGAGCGTTACCGACTCAGCGTCGATAAGTAGAGCCGCTACTATGACCCAGCGAATTAATGAGCTCCAGTGTATGTTATTTAAAATAAATCTGCAAAAAACATACAATAATTTTTCAATAATTAACATTTAAGTGATATGTAAAGTGCTACAATTAATTTTTTATTATAACATACTTTTTAAATGAAAAGACGTACATATACATGTTGGTCAAGACTCAAGAGTATAGAAAATTACTAGTTAATACGCGTATAAAAATTTTTAAATACTTATTTCGAAACCGAAACTGCCTTCGCTCGATTAATAAGAAAAGATTCGTGGTGCTCGTGGCAGAAGGCAAAAGAGGCCAGGGTATCGTTAAAATCGGTCAGAAAAGACGCAGAGCAGGAGAATTTGGAAGGTGAAATGTATGGTGCAGGCATTACCGACTAGAGGTATATAAAAAAAATGTATACTATTTTAGTACTTAAAACTTTAAACGCGATTTTTTGGAAACAATGTTTTTCAAGTTGGCCGGAAACATAACTCAAACAATTTTTGAACGATTCAATTCAAATTTTAACAGTAGCTTTGTAATTAGATTTTACACAGAAGTACGTAGGAGTTTTTTGGTATCTTGTCAACTTTTTTTGTTATAAACAATTTACGATGAAATTTTTTATTAAAAAATGAATTCTTTCTTCAAATAAGCATTATTTTTTCAAAATTCAATATTTTCAAAATCCCCTATATACTTCTGTAGCCAATTATATATAGTTTTCAAAAAACTTTGGTTTTTTGTTCCGGATTGAAAATTGTGAGAGAAACTTTTCCGGCCGTGAAGCCCTTTCAGCGAGAGATGATCTCGAGTTTCGTATTATGTAGCCACCATTTTGTTTAAAAATATTAATTAAAAAATTTTTGTATTTGCTTCAGAACATGTATAATAAACTCCTATAAACAGATTTTCCATTTCCTTTATTTTTTCTGCGTAAAAAATTATCAAAAACATGTATTTTTTTCGAACATAGAGTGGCGTTACCCCTTAACTAGTAATTTTCTATTAAATAATCTTATTTTCAGCAATGTATTTAAAGAATAATGTATTAAATTAGTATAATATGGATCAAAATAATTAAGGGGGAACACTACTGTGAACGGCCGAAAACATAGGGTAACTTATGGATTTTTTTATAGTTAAATAATAAAGTAAATAGAAAATCGGTTTGAAGGCCTTTAATGTACATATATCCAAGTACATAAAACAATTTTTGTTTAATTTTTGTGCGTCAAGATGGCGGCGCTTGAGCTCTGCAAATGAGACTGCGTTTTTCTCATAGGCCTCCGGGGCTTGCAGCAGAAGTGCCGTATACTTTCACTAAGGACAAAAAACAAAATTTTTTCATAATCTACATTAAATTTGCTAGAGAAGTACATACGTATATTTTATAATATTGATTTTTATAGAAATGGTGAACATGTAAATACAAAGTTTCATTTTTATTAAAAAAATTCAATGAAAAAATATTAGTAACAAAAAAAGTTTTTAACCGATCGAAAAAATCGTATGTACTTCTCTAGAGAATTTAGTTTAGCAGTTATTGTAAAAATTTAAAGTTGATCGGATAAAATTTGTCAAAGTTATGCTGCAAGCCAATTAGAAAAACATGATTTCGAGAAAAACGCGTTTAAAGTTTTGAACAACATTATTTAACATTTAACTAAAGAAATTTTTTATCTACCTTTACTCTACGATGCTTGCACCATATGAACTGTTCTTCCATATCGATGTTTTGTTGAATTAAAACATCTTTCATTATTGTTCTGCGTAAAGTCACCTAAGCAACGATTGAGCGCTTAGATGGCGTTACGCCTTGCTTCAAAAAATCAGCTATAAAACCATTAAAAAAAATTTTTTCACGTATAAGGCCAATTGAATCTTATTCTAAAGACTCTAAAGTATCATTTAAAACAAAAAAAATTTTTTCGATTTTTTGAAAATTTCACAGTAGTGTTCCCCCTTAATCAAATACACATATCATGTACCTATATGTTTACACATAATGTTGAAATTAAGATAATTTAATAGAAAGTTAGTACTCGTATCAATTGCGCGATGTAAACTAGGCCAGTTGAGTCTGCTCTCTACTGAACGCGACCATTGTAGACGATGCGCGGAGTGATTCTTTGGGTGTCTTCCAACAAGCAACACAGGCGATAATACACCATTTGATTTATCTCATTATTCTGTTCACAAAAGTATTAAGGTACGATAATCAAAAAGTCAATAGTTTACGAGTTATTTAACATTTTGTGTCAATATATATCAAAATAAAGTGGCAAATATCTGGAAAACTATTGATTTTTTAGTATCTCTATCTTAATACTTTTATATGCAAAATAATTAGAGGAATCACGTTATCTAAAAAAAATTACATAATTCCATTTAAAAAAGTGGTGGTGACCTTCATATCTTTTTAGCGCCTCCACCAAAAAAACAATTATTGACATCACATTATGTGCCCTTCAAAACCAAGCAACTTTTGTTTGACATTTTTTCTTCTATTGTCAAAAACAATCGAGTTATTCATCTGTTTTAAATGCCCCTCCCTGTATATATATATATATATATATATATATATATATACCTACATATATATATTGGTATATATATAACGGGGTCTTATACAGCTAGCGGCCGTTTTACCGTTCCTAATACATTTATTAGGACAGGCTTTTTGGTATTGGAACCAACCTGACATTTTAACCCTCAATCTGGACGACTAGGAATCATTAAATATGATCCATTGTACAGAGGATTTATGGTTTAACGCCGGATCGGCGTTGATGATCATAGATCTCTTACCAGATGGAGCCATTTTCAGCTCTTTACACGCAAAAAATCGCGAGTGGGGGCAGATAGGATTGAACTCGACTGCTGGTATCTCATATAGATCCTTCGCTGCAGAAATATTATTTTCTAATGCTTCATTGCCTGCTATCAAATGTGTAACAAAATCACTAAAATAATTAGACCTCTCAGCTCCACCTTCTTGCAATAAATTCAAAATCTGTAAAAGTATTACCTACGATTACAAATAGTAACACTTTATGATAGTCAGGCATATCTAAATCTAAAATATTACAATACTGTCATTCCTTATACTAAGAAAAAAATTACAGAAAAGAAAAATAATCCAACGACAGAACGACATTTATATAAAATGGTATTCCAAATATAACCTTCGTCGACAATAGAGAAACATCAATTTCATAGCGGAGAAAAAAAAATTAGTTTTCAGAACATCGCGAAATCGTCGGCTATTATTAGTCGAGATATTACTTCGCAGTAATAATAACAATCTCAAAAAAATTACCATTTTAAAAATATAATAAGTGAATGTATACTTAATCCAATAGCATTTTAATACTATATTTTCTTTCTTAAATCTTTTCATTATTTTTCATATTCGGAATTATTTAATAACCATCTTGTTATTGTATATTTTAAGGTCTAGCAGCGCCAAGTTTTTTGTATTTTTACTTTTTAAAAAAAGTATATGTTACATATATGGCAAGAAAATATATTCCTTCCACAATTTGGCGTAATCTAAAAAGATTTCATTTCATTTTTGCATACTTGGCGCTTTTTTTTCCTTTATTTAAAAAGGTAATTTTGTTGAGATATCACGCATTTTGTAATGTTAAATATTTCTTATAAATCTATATATAAAATATAAAAATAAAAAAATAAAAAAAAGAAAAAACCTCCTCCTGCGACGACACTCTTGCTTTCCAAGTCTTCTCTTGACAACGCATAACGCGTCATGTATGGAACATTCCATTTCGTCACAGTAATAATCGTTTATGTAAAATAATAGAGCTCACTGTGCGTGCCTTTAGCATTAAAATAACAAAGAAACAATATTTAAATATTAAATCTTATAGGACCGTGAGAAACACAACCAATAAAGTGCCTTTAATGATCGAGCTGTATCTTAG
This sequence comes from Cyphomyrmex costatus, assembly GCF_001594065.2. NCBI lineage: Eukaryota > Metazoa > Arthropoda > Insecta > Hymenoptera > Formicidae > Cyphomyrmex > Cyphomyrmex costatus. The sequence goes on along the minus strand of NW_017280506.1, from coordinate 553,721 downwards.
GTGCTAATTATAATTCCGTTAGAATTTATCAAGAGACACGGTAGTGTCTCGCGCCAAGTGAACGCGAAGCGCGAGACCGCACCGTGTATCTTTACGCGAGTCCATGAGTTTCGTGTACCCGAGATTATCGAATCTCACAATAAATGGCTGAATTTATCAACTTTTAAATAGTCTTAATTTAGTTTTATTGTTTAAATTATATTGTATTATAAATAGGTACGTTTTTATTTTCTACGTACCCTACGAAGAAAGATATCTCGATGTGAAATTGAAATGTCGAAAATTTTGACATCGGAAATGTTGTCCGTTTCACGTTTTAAACGACAGACGGCGCTTGCTAGCATATTTTATTTTATATTGATTAGCTGTCAACGTAATCGATTATTAGCTGTCAACGTAATGACATTAGATAGATAAAAAATAGCAAAGGAGGATTTTTGTATCCCGTTAAAGCAGTCGATGTCTTGAAAGCTCACGGAAAAAATGTTCGAGAGTCGATTTTGGTTCTAGGCTATGCTTCGAACTGTACTGTCGCCTCTTAAGCAATGCCGAAGAGGATAACGAACGCGAAAATCGCATGCTAAAGCTACAAGTGCGCAATTTCTAATTTCGCTAACCAACATGGAAGGAGAGGAGAGTTTTGATACCAGTTTTATATAAATTCTCACGGAATTATAATTAGCACCTAAGATACAGCTCGATCATTAAAGGCATTTTATTGGTTGTGTTTCACGGTCCTATAAGATTTAATATTTAAATATTGTTTCTTTTTTATTTTAAGGCTAAAGGCACGCACAGTGAGCTCTATTATTTTACATAAGATTATTACTGTGACGAAATGGAATGTTCCATACATGACGCGTTATGCGTTGTCAAGAGAAGACTTGGAAAGCAAGAGTGTCGTCGCAGGAAGAGGTTTTTTCTTTTTTTTATTTTTTTATTTTTATATTTTATATATAGATTTATAAGAAATATTTAACATTACAAAATGCGTGATATCTCAACAAAATTACCTTTTTAAA
>NW_017280506.1:491674-552210 GCF_001594065.2 Cyphomyrmex costatus | reverse complement strand
TATATATATGGCAAGAAAATATATTCCTTCCACAATTTGGCGCAATCTAAAAAGATTTCATTTCATTTTTGTTTCATTTCATTTTTTCATTTCATTTTTGCACACTTGGCGCCTTTTTTTCCTTTTTTTAAAAAGGTAATTTTGTTGAGATATAAAATTGGCATCAAAGCTCTCCTCTCCTTCTATGTTGGTTAGCGAAGTTAGAAATTGCGTACCTGTAGCTTTAGCATGCGATTTTCGCGTTATCCTCTTCGGCATTGCTTGAGAAGCGACAGTTCAAAGCACAGCCTAGAGCCAAAATCGACTCTCGAACACTTTTTCCGTGAGCTTTCAAGACATTGACTGCTTTTAACAGGATACAAAAATCCTCCTTTGCCATCGCTGATTTTTATCTACCTAATGTCATTACGTTGACAGCTAATAATCGATTACGTTGACAGCTAATCGATATAAAATAAAATATGCTAGCAAGCACCGTCTGTCGTTTAAAACGGGAAACGGACAACATTTCCGATGTCAAAATTTTCGACATTTCAATTTCACATCGAGATATTTTCCTTCGTAGGGTACGTAGGAAACAAAAACATATTTATAATATAATTTAAACAATAAAACTAAATTAAGACTATTTAAAAGTTGATAAATTCAGCCATTTATTATGAGATTCGATAATCTCGGGTACACGGAACTCATCGACTCGCGTAAAGATACACGGTGCGGTCTCGCGCTTCGCGTTCACTTGGCGCGAGACACTACCGTGTCTCTTGAAAGTCCATTGTGTTTATTATTATTATTATTATTATTATAGCAGGTTATGGCACGTGTCACGCGGATCAAACGTAACGTCACACACAGGCAAGCACTGTGTGACGCTTGATCCGCGTGCCACAGCTAGATGTCGCGTATAGTGGCGTATGATTCAAACACAGAATTATCTTATAAAAATATTTTTGACTATACGCTGTTTCCGCGACGATTAATTTACTATATACCTATTACTTACGCAAAAGCAAAAATAAAAATTAAAAGTAATATTAAAATTACTATAAATTCGTGGTATATTTAAAAGATTGTAACAAACCAAATATGAAATAATAATTGCTTGGGGTTTATAGTATAATAATTGCAAACATTTATTTTATTATACATTTCTTTTATTATCATTCCAAATGCACATGCTTATATATCAACGTAAAACACTTCTTTTTAATCCAATACATTTCATCCTTGCATTAACTTGTTTTGTATTATATATGTATTATCAAATCTATTTGCCGTAATCTTATTCTATTGCAATCGCACTTTCTCTTTCACTCATAAATAAATAGACTATCTAATCAGTTCAGCTAACTAGTTAAACTAACTAGTTAATTTGTACAAAAAAGTATTAAGAAATAGTTTTCTTTTTCTTACTTTATAATAATAGAGAGAGAATAATTTATCACTTAATAATATGCTTAATAATATTAATGAATATCTTCGTTAATTCGAGATGTAACTTTTTAGGAATAGACAGTCAGGGAACAATGAACAATGCTCCAACATTAACGCCAACAAAATGACAATATATACAATTTCTTTGACTAATGATCGGTATTGACTAGCAAGAATGTCAACCGGAATTTCTGCGCGATCTTGTTCTGAAAATGAAGGCACACATATTTACTTGGCGATTTGATATGTCGGAAAGGCGAAGTCGCACGCGAAATGTTTATAATAGCCGATGGTATACTGAAGGTACTAGGTAGCAAAACCGGTAGAATACTCACAACAATGAAGGTCGGAGACTTCTTTGGCGAGATTGGTATACTCAGTCTGGACGGATTATTTAATCCGTCCTTCAATAACTTAAACCTGCCTTAAACTTAAGGCGCGAGAAATCCTGAGAAATCTTGGCCGTAAGAAATTGATGGAAGCACAGAAAATAGAGAAGGAAAGGCCACGATTCATCTGATAATAGTATCAATAGAAATATTGTCAACAAGCTGAAGAATGATGTAAAGGGTTTGGAAAACGTCGAAAAAGAAGGGTCAATGCCCAACTAAAAGGGACACAGGAACATCAACCATTGGCGGCGAAGCTCTATTGATGATAGTCAAGACTTGTTTGCGCCAAATAGTCAGGAGCAGCCGGTATCTCCGCCACGCTGAGCAGCTGGTCTTCCGCTGCTAACCCGTTTCAAATTATTGAAATGAGACTTCGCCTTTTCAACATATCAAATCGCCGGGAGTAAATATATATGTACATATATGCCTTCATTTTCAGAACAAGATCACAAAGATATTCCGGTTAATATTCCTGCTAGACAATACCGATGATTAGTCAAAGAAATTGTATAAGGCGTCTCAACAAAATTAAGTAAACCTTTGGTAATCAAAATATAATTTTCCAACAATCTCTTGCAAATAGCAGATGAAAGAGTGGAATTAGTAAAAATCTTGCAATATATCAATAAATTACATAAATGATCTTATAATATTGATTTTTTTCGAGATCAAATATTGTTCGTTTATTATTTTCATAATAAATATTACGAATACAAGCACACATAATTAATATGAATTTTATTCTTTAAAAAATTGATATATATATATATTTTCATCGCCTGTTTAATCCTTTCCTAACACAATTCCCTTTGGATAATAAAAAACAGATTTCACTTCTAATAGAAACAGCCGTTCAGATTTTATTGTATTAATAGACATGGTCAGAGGATCCCTATGACCACTGCAATATCAGAAGTTGAGCTGATCGAGAAACTCTCGATCTGCTCAACTTCTGATAATGCTGAAGAATGCATCAATAACCGCCAAAGACAATTTGCAACAGACAAATCAATCGACTAAAAAACTGCACCAAAGTATGTGCTTCCATCTCTCACTGAACCACCGCGGTCTACTATTCGTCGAGAAATCCAAACTTCTCTACAAAAAACAGAAGTTAGCTGAACTGGAAAAAACTGTTAGGAGCTTATCCCTTGATTACGGCAAAAAAAAAAAACCGAGCCGGAATTTGATAACAATCTCACGAGGAACCATTCGGAAATCCGTGTCATGTCGAGTATTCCAGAAAGTTGGCTAAATATAATTAAGTAGATTTTTAATACGTAAATGATTTTCTTTATAAATTATAAATTATTTTTAGCATTTCTATAAATTTCGATTAATTTACAAAAAAAAAGAAGAACATTAATATCAAATTTTCGAAATTAGAAATATTAATTTTGATATTACAGATTTTAGATTATATAATACTTTCTTTACGTTTCCTATATAAATTCGATTCTTAAAAAATTTATATAAAAGCAAAATTTGATATTTTTGAATTTTGTTTATTTTCAAATTATTAAAAATGTTCAAGAACATGCTAATTGGAACAAAGGATTATCTGGTACAATTTATTGAATAAAGTTGCGACATTATTTCCTCACGTTTATTTACTTTCAACTCTAACAAAGTGAGCTGTTGCTCAAATTCTGTACTTTATCCTGCAACGTCAAAAATGATGATAAAATTAAACAATTTAATATTAATTTGTCATTTCTCTAAAACGTATATTCAATAGTAAATATTAATAGTAAATGTTAGGTGTATCCCTGAAAAAATATTGTAGATGGAATATTTAGAGCACTCTCCTTGTTATTAAAAGTATGATTGCGTTTTGTTCCATGTTAAACAAGGATAAGACGATACACGGAGGTACTCAGGTGATATTTCCAAAGAACTTCCCTAAGAATCCCATTTCAGGTCTAATAGCGTTTGTTTCACTGATAATGTTTAATCGGTTTGCAATGGCATTTTCCGATAATTGATGTGGAATCTATTTTCTTTTCTTGTGAATCTTTCCTATATCACGTAAATGTATTGTACTATCAACATCATTTTTTAGTCCGGGCGCTGGCGACCATAGAGTATTTTTTTTGAGGTCCCCTCGGTACCTTGGGTATTGAACTTTATGTTTTTTGGATCGCTGAATCCGAATTTCGAGGGTACCACGCCGAATTCTTGTTCATTTTTTTGTTATTAACAATTTAGTTTGCAAAATCGTGTTTTTCGTGTTTTGGGCGGAAAAAAAATATTTTAACATAAATCTAAGCTCGGAATTCGATTCCGCATGAAAAAATACAACTAAAACTTGTATTATAAGTGCCAATTGTAAATTATTCAATTATGAATAATGCTGAGCTCGAAATCCATGCACGACTACGTATGTGGTCTTTATGATTTTTTAGTAAATTACAACAGTTAGATATTATTAATTATAGGCAAAAAATTATAAATATAAACTTTTTTCATTATTAAAATCTTACACAAAATGAAAAATATAAAGCAGAAGGCACGGCGCGACGCGGCGACTCTCTTTTTTTTTTTTTGGTTAAACTCGTCGGAGCTTGCGACGCTTGCCTGTATGTGACTGTTGTATCGCGCGGAGCCTCATTCGCCGTCGGAGCTTTGAGATACAGTACGTATTTGAGAATAGGTGAATTATTTAGTATTTTGACTATGTCCCAAATCAGTAATTTAGATTTTGACAAGAGCTTATGTATTATTTGCCAATCAAAAGATTGACTAGTACAATAAATGGTTGCGAGAAAATACGTGAAGCCGCTAATCAAAGACAAGATACAGTATCATTAAGATTGAATCAATTGACACATGATGAACTTTTTCAATATCACGTAAGTAATACATGCTACAAGACGTATGTAAACAAGGATAAAATTGCAAGAGCTGTGAAAAAATTGAAAGAAGCAAACCACGAGATCGAACAAAGCACAAGCCAGTGTACGGCAAAAAATAACAATGTTCTAAAAGAAAATAATAGTAGAATTACAAGGTCACAATTAAATCATCTGTCTATAACACCGAGAAATGAATCTGAACATAAGTGCATTATTTGTGGTTATTCTTCTCATAAAGGGGAAAAACAAATCTTTAGAATAAATGAAAAAGAGCGCGCAGATAAATTTTTTCAAATAACAAGGTTTTTTCAAGATGATGTTTTTGTGCGATGTTCAGATTTAGAAAATTCATCAGATATTTTTGCCAGTGATATTTACTGTCATAAGAATTGTATTAAATTATATTTAAAGAAATATGAAATTGTTGTAAATGCTCATTCTAGTCAAGAAAGTCGTCTTGCGGAGCATAGTGATAAAGACAGTGAAAGTAATGAAATTGTTACACACAAATTATCTGCTATTGCTCATGTAATCAATTCTTTTATTCCACGGGTTCGCAAAGGGGAAGTTTTTACTTTAATCAATGTCCGCGATCAAGCAAATGAATTTTCGAAGTCAACACTAAATATTCTCAATATAGATGTTAAAAACTATTTGATAGATAATTATGGCGAAACGATTGAATTTTCAGTTCCATCTGATAGAAAAAAGGCAACTCTATTCTATGATAGTAAAATTTCTTTAGCAGATGTCCTCACAAACTTGCAGCCGAAAAATATTCTGAAGAAAAGTGCGAAAATGATTAAAGATGCCCTTAATACTCTCGATTTTAATCTAGAAGATAAGTTTCTTGATATGTATCATCGTTTGCACATGGTATTGCTTTACAAATATTTAAAAACGAAAAATAAGTCTAATGAATTATTAATATTAAAACGATTCTGTTTTTAAGGGGTGTCTAAGGCTGATGTAGCAATGGCTGTTCGAAATGCTGAAGAATATCTGCTTAGAGTTAAGAAAAAAAGCAACTTTTCTTCATTTGATATGCTTAGATATAAAACATACGGAAATTATGCTTTGACTTCGGATTTGCCGCCCACGAGTGCTACCATACGTTTACACATATTGAGAGCATTTTACGTCACCTATTAACAGATAAATTTATTAAATCCAAATCGACAAGTTTTAAATCCGCAATTATTTAGTTACTGTATAAAGGATCAACATTTAGTCGTAAAAAAAGTTTCTATTCTCTATCCCCCATCGATCAATTATTACCTAGTTGCAATTGTCTGGTGTGTTCTACGAAGGCATGTTCCTGTCGCGCGGCAAAATTACCATGCATTTCTTTCTGTAAATGTCGCGTAAATGACACTTGCAAAAATTCATATGTATAAAAATAATTAAACTTTCCTTATTAAATCAATTAATTTCATTTCCATACATGCCTTCCTATATTGTAGAAATATAACAATATATATTAATAACAACTGAGTGCGGTCTTACGCAGATTCAGTAGTTTAGCTTTCATTTCTTCATAATAGAATAATTCAGAATTGGTACTGATTATACTTGTTTTTATTATATTTTTTCATGCAGAATCGAATTCCGAGCTTAGATTTATGTTAAAATATTTTTTTTGCGCTCAAAATACGAAAAAACACGATTCTGCAACTTAAATTGTTAATAACAATAAAATGAACAAGAATTCGGCGTGGTACCCTCGAAATTCGGATTCAGCGACCCAAAAAACATAAAGTTCACCCAAGGTACCGAGCGGACTTCAAAAAAAATACTCAAAGGCTCATTAATACTCATTAATGCTCTGGCAATTAAGTTCTTAAGTGGGTGAGTGGATGGGTGTGTGTTTATGTGTGTGTTAATATTACTATACGTTATGCGTACATACTTTTCTAATACATGTATCATTTTGTTTATCTTACTGATTACATATAATATTTAGTTAATACAATAATTATCTAAAAAGTTTAATGTCATTATAGATGTATTATTTAAAATAAACATTAAGTGAAAAATATAGGAAATACATAAATTCGTAATACCTTCACATTTTTACTCAAAACAGTTTTACGCAATACTAAAATAATGTTCTTAATGTACAAAGTTTTGTACAAACAACCGCAAATTGTTTCCAAAGAAATTTCATAAGTATTAAGAATATGGAAAAATTTTCAATGCAATTTATAAATAAAAAAAGACTTGCTCTTAAATTCATTCTGCAATTGTGTAGTTGTACGTAATTGTAATAATTAGCCAATCATAGTCAAATATGAAAAAAATATTCAGAATTCAGAAATTCAGAATTAGAAAGTAGTAGTGCTCTGAATTTCACATTAAAAATATTGAGTTTTGCATTACAACCTTATTGAATAATAATTATCCTTTGCAGTTGATTATCAATAAAATACAAAAAAGAATTAATTTTATATTAAGTTTCAAATTACATACAACACAATTAGAAAATCAAAGTACCTGTATTGATACTCCTAACAAAAAACTTTTTGTATTACCTTACATCCCAAAAATCACAAATAGTATTACATCAGATTTAAACAAAGATGTATTTACTGCAGGAATTAGGAGTATTAATAAATTGAACAGAATTATTAAAGCTCATAAAGACAATACAGATACTTTACAAAAGAACAATGTTGTTTATAAAATTAATTGTAATGATTGCAATTCTTCATATGTTGGCCAGACAAAGAGAAAATTGATCACAAGAATAAAGAAACATAAATATAATATGAGGGGAAATCCTTCAAAATATTCTGTTTTGTCGGAACATTTTTGACATTTTGACATTTCGACAACCAAATCATTTTGCCTTTATTGTGACAACTGTTATACATAGAACATCTGTAACTTGCTCAATTAATTTCAAACATCGTTTTGTCAAAATATTATACTGTTTTGTCAAACGGAGTAAATAAATAACATTTATATATAACCTAAGCACTTACCTTGAACAGCACACCTCCATCATGTGACGCTGCTTGGTTCTCGTTGCAGAGTAAGAGCCCAACCATAAGCTTTTGCATAACGCATAGTGCATAAAAGAATCAGCTAATCAAAGTTTTTCTTTTCCGTGAAGTGGAAGGAAAGGAGGGATTCAGATTGATTGATTCTCTTGCACTATGTATTATGCGTTATGCAAAAATCTGTGCTCCCCGCTTATGGGTCTGAGCACAAGCATTGCCGTAATATTTTACGACATAGTTAACTTGTAGACGTAAATAACGCACAAGCTTTGGCCGTTGGCGTATCAGCGTATGACGTGTTTATGCACATTATTGACATATATCTTTCGATAGCGTGCATAAACACGTCATACGCCGATACGCCAAAGCTTGTGCGTTATTTATTACGTCTACAACTTAAGTTTGTCGTAAAAATGTTACGGCAGTGCTTGTGCTCAAACTCTAAATTTGTCGAAACGAAATTAAAATCACTCAACCGTTCCGCACAAAACTAACCGGCGAACTGTTCATACTTTTAACGGAAAAAGTACAATCAGAGAAGCGATCACGAGAGGGCTCTGACTCTGATCAAAGACGGTAAGCGCGTCTACCAACCTCAACGACTTCGCCCGAATGAATGCCCCGGCCGGGTCCAGCGCGGGATATTTTATACCCAGCGTCGGGCTGGCCTGAAGGGTTGCACCCCTGTGACCCCGGCCCTAGCGTCCCTAGCGAACTAGGTAGTCGGGCGTGGCTCGCCCGGCCGCCGCTCCGTCTGGGTAGAGCGAAACGGAGCTACAATGAAAAGGGACAGAAGCTAGGGGTGCAGCAGCCCTGTACAGAGGGCTCCGTGTGAATACAGGGCCGTCCAAGCGCCGCAGAATGAAGGGTGCCTATTTCTCAATTATTTTTACCCTGCTCATCCTTGCCTGTGACTCTCAGAAATTACAATAAAATTTAATCAAATGTCTTGCTCGTTAATCTGATTATTATCAGTGATTTTTACAACCAGATAATGATCAGATTAAAAGTCGAAATTTTGGAAATAGGAAAATGGGCTCCATCGGCTCCTTCATTCTGCAACGTTTAAACACTCCTGATGCTAAGCCCCTGGAGCTGGAGTCTGCGAGAGTGAGATGGGGTAGTTATACGATCAATATTTTGGCGCAGGCTCGTTAGGATCAATTAGAAGGGATTAACGATACAAGAGATGAAAGCGTTTACATCATTTTCTGTTCGAATATGTATTTTTTAAATATAAATATATGTACTCACTCAGTTTTTAAAGACAGTTAGACGATTCCTAGTGACTGATTTCATTTTAAAAACATTTTTAGTTCGATTCGTTCACAATTGCAAAGACTGTTTAGTCTCATATAAAAAGGAAAAGTCATGCATGAAAATATTAAATGTATATCATGGCTGCATTCGTTTTTCTCACGCTTACTATAAGCTTCATTCTACATCTTACATCTCACAGCACATGAGCGTAAAAAACAACAGCCCAAATGTCACTCAAGGAAAGTATATTTGTCAAAATATGCTATATACGAGTCCCAATTACGAATTATTTCAATTATTACCATATTATATACAAAATACAATGGATGATTTGTATAAAAGGACCTTATGTTAATGTTAAACCATAAAAAAATTTTAATTTTGAGAGAACTAAACTTTTGTAATAATTAAATTTACAAATTAATTTTTTTAGATAATATTAAGTACAATTGAAGGGAAGTGGTATAAGAAATAAGTGTAAAACGTACATAAATAATTTTTTGTATCATAAAATTATGTTTTTTTTATTGTCCCATTGCAGAAGGTAAAGAAAATGTTCCGTTTCGAAAATAAATCATTAAAGAATTGATAGGCCCATAAGAGGGATAAAAATAAAATAAAATATAACTTGAACGTTTTTTATTTAACACGTGTCAGGTTGGAAATGTTGTCGTGAAACTGCACCCAATACAATTTCTGCACTGTACACATCTGAAAAATTTTTAATGAAAAAAATTATGTATAATAAAGTACATTTCTATTATCTATATAATAATATTTCTCCTCCTCTACTCCATTTAACTTTGAATCTTTTTTTATAATCAAATTTCTTAGGCCGGTATTCATAGTCAATTCTTATATTCAAAACCGTCTTAAGTTCAGTCTTAAAGAGTTACGAACCAATCAGAGGGCCACTTTAGCATCTTAAGACATTACTTAAGACAGTCTTGAAATAAGAACCGACTATGAATACCGGCCATAGACAAAAAATAAGATAATGAAATATTAGAGAGAGAGAGAGAATCTAGTTTGTGACTGCTTACTAATATTTGCACGTAAAGCATCAGAAAGAAGATGAAGATCATTGTCATGGGTCACAATAATATAATTTAATTTTCCAGCATTCATTTCTTGTATTTGAATAATTGGTCTGCGTGTCTTTTCCATTGTACCTCCTGCACTTTCTATTATTTCTGCGATTGCCGAGGGTGATGGTATTACACTCGGTGTGACATAAAATATTTTATCCTGTTTGTGAAAAAATGAAAAAAATGTACTTCCAACTGTGTTTAAAATATTAACACTGTTTATAATACAATTAAAAATCAAACTGCATGTTGATAAAGAATTTGAATCGATTACCTTAAGTACATTCCCTCGATTGGGGCTCGCTAAAGTTTTTTCAATATTGCAATTGAAGTTTTTCTCAAATTCCGGATCACCAAGCATATACGCGCTTTCATCCACAAAGGTGTTTTTTGAAAAGCAATCGAGTAACCATTGAAGATTGACGATATATTTACAACGTGATAAACAACACAATAATTTTACTGTTCGCAATGGTGCTGACATTACGAGGTGAGTAGCATCTCGCCAACTAGCAGCTAAAGCTCCTCCCAATTCTCGAATTCTCTAAAAATTACATTATCTTTATTCAAAAAATTGCAACAACAAAACATAATAATGATATTACAATTAATAATTTTTTATAATTACGAACAAAATATAAAGTTAGTACCTCTTGTATGTGACAGCAGATATTGGAAAAATATGGATAAAAACTGCATAAAAATGCAAAAAAAAAAGAAAGTAAGGACGAAGAGAATTAGTAGAATATGAAAGGTTTTATGATGATAACATAGGATGAGGAGAACAAGGCGATATAAAAATAGTAGAGCGAACTTAGTAGCATATGACAAAATAAGTTAATAAAACATAAAAAAAATTAATTTCTTAATTAAAGAATAGCCGTTACAATTTCGGATATTTCCAAAAGCCAAGTAAATGGTATCTATTTAATACCTTGGCATGATTTTTAGGATTTATACCAGAAAATAGTATTTTTGGTTGTTTATCAGGTGGCGGAGGATCAGGATTGCTAATGACAATCGGTTCATCTAGACCCAGAAGATGTGGATCTTTATTCAATAGTGGACCGTCCAGACGTGGCTTTTTGTATTTTCTTATCGAATTTGGACCCTGACCAACCTGTTGTACTTTGTCATACGATTCTTGAGTAATATTTATTGGCATTTTCCAAGCAGCTAGAATTAAATAGAAAATTTGATAGTTTCAAAAATATAACAGTAGATTCAAATAATATATATATAACTTTTATAAATATATCTATAGGATGACAAAAAAAGTTTGACCAAAATTTTATGTGTTTATCAAATTATTACTTATGTAGCAAATTAACGTTATTTATCGCTATTTTGGCATTAAAATGTCATTTTAAAAACATCATTTTGACGTCTAAATAACAATGAATAACATGAATTTTCTACTTTGGTAGTATTTAATGAAAATAAATTCTGAAGTGTTATTTACACACATCTTATTAAATATCAAAAAGATTTTCACTCGTTGAACTGAATACCATTCTATTGACTGCCCAGGAGAATTTCTCTATGAAAGAATACGCGACCATCGTTGATTCTTGAAGCACTTTAAAGTTTGTATTGAAGGTAAAGGTGATAATTTTAAGTGTAAATTATTAATTTTTAGTATTTAATAAGATATATATAACTAACACTCAAGAGTTCATTTTTTTGTAGATACATGTAATTAATAAACATAAAACTTTGTATAGTATAAATAAATAAGTGTTATACCCATAAGATGAGGAACTAAAGAATAATCTAGTCTGAAAGGATGAGTCAGACTGAACTGTTGATACTTTGGACCCTCAAGTTGATGCAAAGCATTCATTTGCCCGCATAGTAAATCTGTCAACCATTGTACATTTACAACATTAGTTTGCCATTCACGTGCCTTTTTATATTTCAATCCATCTGGTCTAAAAAGTTTATTTCAGAATATATATAATTATTGTAAGAATGATAATTAGTATAAGAAATACAAAATATTATATAAAAATGAAACTTAAACTATCAATTAACAGAACGATTATGAATGTATAATATAATAAAATGCCAATGTGAGTTGACACAAGTTATAAGTGTGTATTTTTTTATATATAAAATGTATTCAAAATGAATAACAAAACATATACGTTTCGACCCTGGTTCGAGTCCTCTTCAGTACAAAAAAGATTAAATATAAAAGTTTGCATATAATAATAGCGCGTACAAAATATAATAACGTGATGGTAGTATTCAAGTCGAATCTTGTAATCATCAAATTGTTAGATTTATTCATATGAATCTATTGATTATCTTGTTTTTTTAATTGATAAAGAGTTTTTACTTAAATTATAATTTAAAAAACACAAGATTACAGTACCTTCTACAAACGAGAAGATTATTGTGTCTGGAGAAGTAATTCGTATATTTCGCACCCAAAGCTTCTAACATGTATTTGACTTTTGCTCGTTCCTCTCCCTCAAAGCCAGAAAATGATATGATTTGTTTGCTACATGGAAGTTCAGTTAAGCTAAATGGCGTCGGAAAATGAAGAACATGCCAAGGTGGGAGTACTTGTTGTTTAATGACAACATCAGAAAGCCAATATGCACTAACGCAACGTTTTCCTTCGCGCAACGCTTGCACTACAGTCGGATGTTTCTGCGTAATGGCTAGCACATGCGTTGCTCGAGTACAATATTGTGACTCTACTTCACCACCATGCTTCTCAATAACTTGTTTCCAGACTGATACTTCGTTAGGACGCTGCACGTCATATTCAACAATGACAAAGATACATCCTAACAAGAATAGATCTAGCGGCACTGAAAAAACACATTTTTTTAATTGATCATAATATAACGATGATGGATGTATACTATAACATAAAAGAGCTTTTTGTATATTACTCTGATATTGTATAAAATATTATTTATCAACAATAATAATGTTGATTAAACGATAAAATAACAACGTACATTTCAAATTTGGATTGTGACCATAAAACTGAGCCTTAGGTTGTGGCACAACTGGAGCATATTGCATTTTTATAGGTGCTCCAGATGGTGCGCCATTTGTTATATTCCCCAGAGTTCTTCTTTGATATGCAGCTAGAAGCTGTGGATCCTGCGAAGGTGGAGGTGGAGGTCGATGCTGCGCAGTCATTAATCTCAATTGACCAGCTGCACTACCTTCGGCTGCACCACCTTGTAATCTGTTAGTAAGCATATTTGCCAATGCAGTTTTTGTTTTAGCGTTCACAACAAGCTGCTGATCCGGTGGTATTTGCGCGTTATTCGGCAGAGACGCTAATGGTGGTTCTTGCTGCGCACTTTGTTGCTGTTGTAAATGCTGCAACTGCTGCAATCTAACCATTTGTTGCTGTTTCTGTAACTGCAATTGTGCTAATTGTTGAGGAGTGAGCTGTCCTTGTTGGAATGGTTGCCCTGTTTGTGACGTCTGTGGGCCTTGAGCAGCCTGACCGGCTGATACGATGACTTGATTCGAAGAGTTTATCGGAGTTAATGCTGGTGGCTGTACTCCAGGATGTACAGGTTTCTGTCCTGAAGTTTGCGTAAGTTGCGGTCCCATCATCTGTGGCCGAGCTTGCTGTACCCACTGTAAACTGCCTGGCTGTACTGGTTTACCAGGACTTCTTATAACAGCGATGTGTGAGCCTTGTTGCGCCTGACGATTCTGCATTTGCCTTTGCAACATTAGACTGCTTCGATGCTTTTGAATCTTCTGAATGAATTGAGCCCTTTGTTGGGGATCCATCTGCTGCAGCTGCTGATGTGTTTGCGCATCCAAATGAATCAATTGTCTGGGAGGTTGAGGCGGTTGTTGATTCCATTGTCCTCCAGACCTTTGAGCACCAATCTGTTGCTGTTGCCTTTGTAGCTGTAAGTGATATTGCTGTTGTTGCCACTGTGAGTCTCGTTGAACTATAAATCCTTGTTGATTTGGTCCAATTAACTGCTGATTCTGTGGCTGCTGTTGTAGTTGACCTTCCCTTACAACAAATTGTTGGGAGTTTTGAGGAGCAGATTGCTGCAGCTGTTGTGAAATCTGTTGTATCTTTTGTTGTTGCTGCTGCTGTTGCAGCAAAAGAAGTTGTCTTTGCTCGGAAGTAAGTTGCTGCGATGGAGTCTGTTGTTGAGTCAATTGATGTTGAACTGCTATTTGTTGCTGTTGAGAAGGTAATTGCGGCTGCTGTTGCATCACTATTTGCTGTTGCTGTTGTTGAGTTGCTAATTGCACTTGCTGCTGTTGTTGTGTCAAATGTGGTGGCTGAGTCTGTAATTGTTGTTGAATAATTTGATGTTGATTTAATTGCTTTTGTTGCGATGTCAATAATTGCTGTGGCTGTGCGTTTATCTGATGCTGAGATAATTGCGGATTTATTGATTGTTGCTGTTGTTGGGGCATTATCGATTGCTGTTGCCCTACTAATTGTTGTTGCTGTAACTGAGGTGACTGCTGCTGATTCAAAAGTTGTTGTTGGTTGTATGATGACTGCTGCAACTGTTGTTGGTGTTGCTGTGTTAATTGTTGCTGCGATGTTAATTGTTGCTGTATCAATTGATGTTGCATATTTATTTGCTGTTGTTGTGGAGACAGTTCTTGCGACTGCATTTGTGATGGTACAGCTTTTATTTGCTGAGAAATATTATTTTGCTGAGACGTCTGTGGAAGCCAATTTGTTTGATTAATAACATCCTGTTCAGAGACTGATGAAACAACTGTAGAAGTGCTCAAACTGGTCGAGGAAACTGATCGTGGAAGATGCTGTTGCGGCTGCACGTTAATGGTATTTTGCCCGTTTGTCGAATAAGGAACAGTCGTTATACTGGTTGCACAAAGACTGTGCGAAGCACTTGAAGATACTGGTGGACTTGGCTGATTCCATGGCATACGTTGTTTGAGTTGTTCCAACATAGCCTTTGTTCTGTCTTGCTCCTCTTGCGCAACATTATTATCTATATCTTCGTCCATAAATCCAGTAATCATGGCTGTTGAGCTATTTGGAGAAACTAACAGTCTAGGATGATACTCCAATTCGCTAATAAGAGTACCTTTCTTACAACATTCTATTATCCAATCAGGCGTTACAATGGATATATGGTGTCTCGTAGCAGTTTCATACTTTATACCACTTGCTTTGCCAGTAATCAGATGAGTACAATATTTATCCAAGCGTAGCTGACATTTGCCACCTTGGAGCGTTATCATTGCCCATAGAGACTTACTATCTGCTCGACTTACCTGGGATAGGCAGACATTTATGTTTGAAAACAGCTGATTCTCTTCTGGGGAGAAATATTGCGTTCTATTTAAATAATGTCATTAAGAAAGTATATATTATTCTCTAAATTTAATAATATACTTAAAATATGATCTAATTTAAAGTGTATTCTGTAAATACAAACTTGTTATTTTAATATTTAAGATACTCTTATATTTGTTATACTATTTCTCTAAAAATTGATAAAGAATTGTTCAATTTCTTGTTATTAAAATATTAGATTAATTTAAAGATTTTAACGAAATTATTGGCTCATTGCTCTTATCTCTTTATATTAGTTTTTAAAATATGTGTCTATTTGCAGCACATAAAGCATTAATATTAAAATAACTTATAAAAAAGGATACGACAGAAGTTTGTTACATTTAACAGAATATAAAATCCAATTTTGTGTAACTGCTGGTATCTCATATAGATCCTTCGCTGCAGAAATATCATTTTCTAATGCTTCATTGCCTGCTATCAAATGTGTAACAAAATCACTAAAATAATTAGACCTCTCAGCTCCACCTTCTTGCAATAAATTCAAAATCTGTAAAAGTATTGCCTACGATTACAAATAGTAACACTTTATGATAGTCAGGCATATATAAATCTAAAATATTTCAATGCTGTCATTCCTTATACTAAGAAAGAAATTACAGAAAAGAAAAACAATTCAACGACAGAACGACATTTATGTGAACGACATTTAGTGTTCCAAATATAACCTTCGCTGACAATCGAGGAACATCAGTTTCATAATGCAGAAAAAGAACATTACAGTTTTCATAACATCGCACAGTCAGCTGCGATAGCAGCGAATCTCACGGCTATTCCATTCGTCAGGTATTGGAGCATCGACGGGACAAAAACGCGGGAAATGAACGAAAATGATAACGTACCTTCGGATCGCCCTCGCCACTGACGTAGTATTTAACATTAGCGAACAGAGCACTGTCGAGCTTCAAGTCTTCGAGGCCAGCTCTTATGTCACCCATCCTGTCGAAACTGTTCCCAATAGAATCACATCATCGACATCACAATAACGACGCGTATCGCGCGAAATTGTCGACCGAAATATTATTTACTTCGCAGTATTGATAACAAAAGTACGTCGCGACACGTTTGTTATTATTATGATTGTAGGTTAGGTACAGGCTAACAAGGCTCTGCGTGGCGTTACGCTTCATTCGCGCGACGCATACCATAGAGCTAGATGTCGCATAATGGCGCATGATTCAAACACAGAAATGTCTTAAGAAAAATTTTGAACAATACGTTGTTACAGCGATTAATTTTTACTATACTTATATCAATTGTTTACACAAAAGCAAAAATAAAAATTGAAAGTAATATTGAAACCAGAGAAATTCCATTAATAAAAAGCAAATGAGAGTGCAGCGTTTTTATATTGTTACGCAAGTATAAATGAAGTAAATTTCCTCAAAAATTACCAATTCAAGTTTTTAATTTTTTCAGTTTTGAATAATTCCAAAAATTTAATACAAGTCGTACCGCGCATAAAAATTTTTGGGCATGTTAAGTTAACATGCCTAAAAATGTTTTACAGAACACTGCAGCACACCAGAAGAAAGTGACGTGAATATTATGTTGGCACCGTGATATTGGCACCGCTCCAACTCATTGTCAAGATAAGGCACTAGCAATATAGGAGTATTACATATATGGTTCATTCCAGGATTGTTAACGTTACCGTTTTTATGTAACGCGTTACAGTTACTGTTACTTGCGATAAAAAGTAATACGTTACTCGTTACTGATCGTTACCGATTGTAAAAAGAAACGCTTTATCGTTACTCAAAAATAACGGGAAAAACCGTTATTTTTTTCGTTACTTTTCAAAAAATGATAATATTTATGTAAATATAGCTACATAAGAATAAATTGTTTTTTAATTTTATAGGTTTTTATTTTATATTTCATTAACTATTTTTTATTTTATGAATTCTTTATTTGGTACTGGTAATAAATAGCCTATATACATGCCTTGTTCGCCTTGAAGTATATCAAGAGATACTGCTAATGGAGTCATAACCTAAAACAATAATAAAATAATCATTGTAAAATGTGATTGTTCGTAAGTAGAACAAACCAAAAGAAAGTTTAATACGAGAATTAAAGAACATTTATCAGACTTTAAAATAATCAAATTTATTATTTTTTGTATTGCATCAATTATTTAATCGAAGAAATCAATTTAAGACGCGTTTCAACTATATTGTGAAAGGATCCATACATAATATTTATACCTACTATGTTCACAGAAAAATTAAATTAGAAAATGGAATTACCTGTATATATTCATTAATGAACTTCACTTCATTATCTGTAAATCTAGGTAGATTGCAAAAATCCATACATTGATATAATTCATTCACTCCTTTTTCTTTTATAATGCATTGTAACTGTTTTAAAGCATCAAATATAGAATTCCACCTAGTCAAGAAGATGTTATTTTATTCAGTGATTTGTATTGAATAACTCTATTTGGCATGGTTTATATTATTTTTTAACAATTATACTATTTAATAGTAAACAATATTATATATAAACTAATTTAAAAAATTGTAATTTATAAACACACTGAAAATAAATATAGTCAATTTTAATAAATATTTAGTTGAATACATAGCAACTAAATAGTTACAGTAAATAAATATTTGTTCAATAAAAAAAGAATGATTATATATTAAAATTAAATTAACGTTTCTTTTATTAAATAAGTATAATATATCTATATGTTTAACAAAATATTTAGTTGGCATGTATTCAACTAAATATTTATTAAATTGATGTATTTGTTTTCACAGCGCAATAATAATAATAATTTCTGTTCCATTATTTAAAAAAAATCCACACAAATACCTAGTGATCACGGGTGTTACCAAGTATACTCCAATGACTTTATGAATATAATCTGCGATTTGTGTAGATTGATTTTGTTTCGATCATAATTTTGAACACTTAGCAAAAGTGCTTTGATAAATTTTTTTGTATACTGAATCATTGCCTCTTCTGTATCATGTACAGCAATGAGATTTAATGTATGACAGGCACACCTCATATGTTGTGGAAGAGTAATAAGAGTAATATCATTTTCGATATTTTCAAAATCAGAATCATTACAATGTTCAAATCTAGATGAAGATAATACATCCATCAAAGAATGGAATGTTTCATCGTCATTGTTTATTTTTTCGTCTTCCTTTGCAAATATTTTGAAAGATTTAACAAAATTTGATGCATTATCCGTTACTGTAAATGTAATTTTATTGTGTATATGATATTCCTGATGTATGTTATTCATTTCTTTTGCAAGTACATCATAGGTATGATTTCCTTCTATTCTTCTACAAGCGATAACTGCAGATTCGCCCTCTCCAAAGATTCAGGATTTATCCAATGAATCGTCATTCCAAGGAAACTTCGCTTTGACTTGCTCCATAAATCAGCGGTAGTTGTTACAAAATCTATTTTAGCTAAATGTGCAATAAGATTTTCTTTCATTCTGTTATATGTTATCTCGAGATTAGAAGTTAATGCTTGACGATTCATTATTTTTATATGTGAAGGCAAGCCCATTTTAATTAGTTCAATGAAAGAACATCGATCAACGATGGAAAGAGGTTCCAGTTCTTCTATAACATAAAGCATTATGGCCTTGTTGACTCCATTTTGAGTAATAAGCTTACTTCCAGTTCCGAATCTGTCGAGCTTTCCTTGCTTCATTTGGAATGCAACATTTTCTAATGTACCACTGTTAGACTTTTTGTTCATTTTAACTTTAACTTTCTCGTTCTCCAAGTCTTTAAGGTAATGAGAATGCTTTTTCTGTATAATAACAATTTTTGCAGTTCAATGTCAGATAAATGAGGAATACTATTATTAATTCACTTTTAAATTAAGCCTACCAAAAATAAATAAAAAAAAAAATAAAACGTATATAAACATCATGACTCTCTTAGACCAATATTACATATGTCCGTTTTTTGTAGTACGACAAATTTTTCAAGCTTGTTGATTGGCTATAGGAATTAGGACAGTATAGGATAGAGATGTCTGAGATCCTCCTGCAGCCAATCAACAGGCTTGAATAATTTGTCATATGACAAATATAATATTGGCCTAAACACAATAGAGCTGCAAGCTGTATGAAATTAATCAGTCATATAGTCGATTATTTTTCTCATATTCGACTGTGATTAGTCAATTTCATACGGTTTACAGCTTGCGACTCTATTGTGTAACAGATCTAAAGGTGATTCTACAATAAATCAGTAGTCAGTAATTTTAAGCCAATAATCAACTTGTACGACTAATGGCCATTTCAGGACTAATGCCTAATGTAGATTAACTTTAATTTCAGTGCAAGTTTACTCTTCGTCTTTTTCTAGTTTTAAAAATTAGAAAAAGTGATGAACAATAAGTTAAACCGAGATCAATGTTAATCTACAATTCTATATTGATAAAGCATAAAACTACTGATGTTTGTAAGACTGACTAAATTAAACTTTATTCCTTCCCTTATTAATCGAGCAAAACGACTCGCTGTACAACTAACTAAATCGTAAATGCAAAAAATCATAGTCATCTATTTAGGTTAAAAGACTGGTATATATTATATGTCGTTGATTCAAACTTAAAATTACTATGTATTTTAAAACCTAAAATTTTAATCTACTGACTCATTGTAAAATAGAATCAGCTTAAGAGTTAAAGTTGCCAAGTTGTCACAATGATTACTTTGATCACTGCACTGTATAAAACATAAAACCTTAAAAGTATACACTATAGGTTATATTTGGAATATAGAAAGTATGTAATTTTAAAGATTTACTTACTTCTATATGTTTTTTTAAATTTGTAGATGAATTTTTAGCCGCACTCAATGTTTTTTTTGAACTAAGACAAAGTAAACAATGGAATTTATAATTGTTTGCAATTTTTGTATAATACTTAAAGTATTTTTTATAT
Organism: Cyphomyrmex costatus; assembly: GCF_001594065.2. NCBI lineage: Eukaryota > Metazoa > Arthropoda > Insecta > Hymenoptera > Formicidae > Cyphomyrmex > Cyphomyrmex costatus. The sequence continues at coordinate 531,900 of NW_017280506.1, read as the reverse complement.
GCTGGAAAGGGATGGATTTTGCTTGTTCCAACGTCTACTTTTTTCTCTGTCTTATCATCTGTTTCACTAATCTTGTTTGTTTCACTAATCTCTTCTTGCATGTCGTCATGTTTCTCGTTTCCTTGCATGTTATCGTGATTTCCTTGCGTGTTATGATTGTTAACCGAGTCCTTTAAAAAATTCCATCTAGTTTCAATACTTTTAACGGCGCTATCGGTAGGAATATTCTTGAATAGATATACCATCGTTTAATGAAATCAACACCGACTTCCGTTTCCAACTGAGTTTCCTTTATTTTTTAACTAATTCAAAGCTATGTCAATATTTAATAAATAAAGGGCAAGAGTCATAAAATTAAAATAATCTTAAATGTCAAATTTTTATTGTATTTTTATGGTATATAACGAAGATAAAATAGATGTTTTTATACAAATAATAACGTTTAAATTAACAATAATATGATATTGATATTTAATATAAAGTTGATGTTATTAACAATAATTACATGTTTCGGCTTCTATATCGAGCCATCTTCAGATTTTTTTCTACATACAAAAAATAGATTCGCAGCGGATATTCAATTTAGGATATAGAAGCAGAAACATGTAATTATTGTTAATAACATCAACTCTCTTTATATTAAATATCAATATCATATTATTGTTAATTTAAACGTTATTATTTATATAAAAAAACATCTATTTTATCTTCGTTATATGATATACCATAAAAATTTGACATTTAAGATTATTTTAATTTTATGACTCTTGCCCCTTATTTACATTTAAATTTATTTATTAACAAGAGTCCTTTATATTTTTATTTATGTCAATATTATAAGAAGCAGAGTTGGCAATGTCATCTCATAAAAACAAACTCGTTACCGTTACCGTTCTTTTTCCTAAAAAATAATTCCCGTTACTCGTTATTGATTTGCAAAAGTAACTCGTTACCATTACCGTTTACTCAAAATATAACAAATCGTTACTTCTTCGTTCCATTTTTTTCTTGACACTAATAATAGAATATTATGTATAGATTATTTTGATAAATGTATTGTAAAAATTATCTCAAAATACATCTTTTAAGAAAAAATGTGGTAGTGCGAGACATCTTGTGTGTATAGGTGTACAAATTAGTTCGGTCCGTTTTTTGTGTTCAAAAATGCATTCATTTCAAAACAAAATGAATGGACAGATTAATTAAAGTATTGTATATCGCTGGCTACTACTTTTTCCCATCTCTCAGGCAATTTTCGAATTCCATCTCGAAAAAATGACTCGTCTTTGGAGGCGATCATCTCTTGAAAAACGGACCGAACTAATTTGTACTCCCAGTCAAATCATAAAATGAAAATAATAAAGCGGTTATAACATTAAGTATGTAATAAAATTTTTAAAAAATACATCGAACTAAAACTTAAAATTAAAACAATATATTCCCATAAAACAATATTTTCCCATCGTTTACTGCCAATATCACGTAGTAAATGGAGAAATCGAGGAGTTAATATTTTATCGAATTAAACTACATAAACGGAATGTTTTTTGGAATGCCTGAAGATGACTCGATCCAAAAGTCGAAACTGGTTGCGTAGCGTAATTTCAATTTTTTTTTATTAAATTTATGTTGTATATATAAAAGCGGCAAAATATATTGTTTTAATTTTAAGTTTTAGTTCGATTTATTTTTTTTAAATTTTATTACGTACTTAATGTTATAACCGCTTTATTATTTTCATTTTATGATTTGACTCTAATCGTCCTTCATCTATGCTTAATTATTGATTTTATATTCGATATTACACTCCAGCGTCAATTAAAACTAATTCCACCATCTTTGTGCTGTAGCTGCCTCATCTCGATAGCCGCAGCAGTTGCAGCAGGAAGTGACGACAAAATTAGTGAAGTCTTTGTTCTCTCGCAGCACTGTCACAGCGTGCTACGATGATTTTTGAAACGGTGTTGACAGTGCTACCAGCGCTGGCAAACAATTTTGAAACACAGCTAATAACGTGAAAAAAGGCGTCGTGATTACGTGATTAAGAGTATGCTTTCCTTTTAGATGACACACTCGACACAAACGTCGTTCTATCCTTCTTAACATTCAACGAATGATAAAGGTAGAACGATGTTTGTGTCGAGTGTGTCCTCTAAAGCCGGTTCTACATTAGTTGCAAGCCGATCGCAATTTCGTTGCGACAGCCAATCTCAAGCTTGCATTTTGAAATCAATACTTCAGATTGGCTGTCGCAACGAAATTGCGATCGGCTTGCAACTAATGTAGAACCGGCTTAAAAGGAAAGCATACTAATGCCCATTTCCACCAATGCAGATTAACTTTAATCTCGGTTTAACTTATTGTTCAACTTTTTCTAATTTTTAGAACTAGAAAAAGATGAAGACAAATTGAACCGAGATTAAAGTTAATCTGCATTGGTAGAAATAGGCATAAGAGAGCCAATCAAACCTATCCCTAAAATTTTTATATGACTAGAAATAAAGTAACGATAAAAGTAACTAATGAAATCGTTATCATTACCCCAAAAATGTAACTGCGTTTGAACGTTATTCCGTAGAAAATGTAACGTTGATGCGTTACCTATTCGTTATCGAAAAAAGTAACTTGTAACAGTAACGACGTTACAAATAACGCGCATTATACTTGCCAATCCTGATAAGAAGATTTCTGTACACTATTTGAGATAAACATTATGTAAAAAAAAAAGGCAGCTACCCAATGAAAACAACAACAACAACAACACAATAACACACATAACAATAACACATTACAATAACACTGAATTCGTGTTGCACTAAACTGTACGAATGCAACAATAGGCCGCACCAGTACTAACCTTTCTCAGTGCAACACCAGAGCGTCATGATCCAAGAACATTAGATCCAAGTATCCAACATCGTGACCGTGCAGGCAGAATCCCACTAGTGGCAAGCTTTTTTGGCAAAAATCTGATTCCTCATATAAATTTTTTAATTTTAAATATCTATCTTATCGCAAACGAAAATTTCTCTGAAACTAAATTATTATATATAGATATATATGTATATATATATATGATTATATACATACAGATATATCATAAAAATTCTTATTATATTATATAAATTTACTTACTTCTTTATCCGAATATACTCATTTATAACATCCACAAAATATTTTATTTTTGGTTTTTTTCTTACACAATTAACAATAAAATTTGATACCTCATCGTCACTACTGCTGCTTTCCAATATTTCGTTTAAACAAAAATCGGTTAAACGTTATCACTTCAATCTAACCGCGATTACCGTGTCAGCAAATACTGCACTGTCGAAATTGGCACTGCAAGAAATTTTGCACTCGTTCAGTTTGCTTTATGTATTCGAATATAAAGTGCTAGTAATTAGTGTAATGTGACGCTAATCGAACACAGCTTTTATGATGTATACCATAATATAGTGCAATATTACCGATTACGACGAATGCAATGCACCAAACAGAGAGACCATCGATCGAACTCGCTGCACTTGTCAGTGTACACTAGTGCAGGCGTCCGAATTCGCGCTATTAATCAAAAGTGTTATGTCAACGGTCGCATTCAGCAGACTCAACTGTTGCGAAGCGGATCCGTGAATGCTCATTGCTATATTGATATATTCTTTTAGATCGTCCAATAGCAGCAATCGCTCACAAATCTGCTCCACAACAGTTGAGTCTGACCAATGACGTGACCAATATGTTACGTCAAATTAATCAGAAATATGACGTCAAAGAATCAAGATGATAGCTACCCAGATAACCAAACTTGCCAAAAACACGCATTGCTAATTTATGCTACATTATTATAATGGCAAAAATCGAGCAACAGTCGAACACGGTTTACCATTTCAGTATAGCGCTAATAGAAATATTAGCAAAAATAGAGCAGACCTGCGTCATAATACACTAGCAAAAATTCTGTAAATTCATCAAACGTTACCGAAATAAAGCAAGCAGAATTCGAGTATTACATGCTGGCAAAATAAATTAACAAAAAATAGATGAAAACTTGATATAAAACATGACTACATGTTAAATCAGCAAAATATGTTGTTAAAAATCTGGTACACTTAGGCCCGGTTGCACCAACACTTTTTGATTTTAAGCGAGACTTAAAACTCTATCTATCTCGTTTTAAAACCGAAAGGGAGACAGAGACAGAGACAGTTTAAGTTTCGCTTAAAATCGAAATCACGTTGGTGCAATCAGGCCTTATTGTCATATTATGACAGCAAAAAGGCGGCAAAAACACTGCAAGATCTGACATAATTAAATACTGACAGCAAAAACGCAGCAAAAATCGAGCACAGCCTGCCGTCACGCCGTGACGGCAGGCTATCAGTACTTGATTATGTCAGATCATGTTGTATTTTTACCGCGTTTTCGCTGTCACGATGTGATAGCAAATAATGATTGATTTTTGTTGTTTATTTCTATCGTTGTGTTAAGTTGGCAGGATAAGCTGTTAGAAACTAAGCTTAATGAGGAAGCAGCAGCTTGATATCTGCTGCACGTCATGATCAAGTTTGCTGGCATATTGCTGGCATACTGCTAGCATTTTGCTACCTGGGTATATAACTGCAAATAACGTTCCATATCATGACTGTAATCTTAAGACGGCAGGAGATCTAATATGTAGAAATATATATTGAAATATGTAGAAAAACATGTAAAAATAATACCAATACATGCTACACAAAACAATGTCAAACATTTGTCAAAAAATAATGGAATAAGTAAAATCATTTCATCATAATGTTATCATTTTGATTATATCATCTATAAATAATGATTTTTATCTTCTTCTATGATATTTTCTCACTTAAAACATCATTCTACATGCGGTGTCAAGTTTCGTTATATTGAACTATTCCAGGGTTGCCAGAAAATTTTCATTCTAAAATTTCCTGACATTTTCCTGATTTCCAGACAAATTCTATAATTTTCCCTCACTTTCTAATATAACAATAATACATATTTTGAAATGTTTTTTGTATTTTCATCCTAATTTGAAAATTGTTAAATATTTTGTTGATCGAGCAATTTAACGTAACAGTGTAATTAAATTACTATTAATATTGCTGACACTGCATTTAATTGTTAAGTTAGTAGTATTTTTGTCTTTTCCTTTTATGTATGGCCTCTTAGGTTTTCAGCGAGGGTCAACGGTCAACGTAAGATTTCGCTTACCGTGGGCGTTTCGCCCGGCTCTCACTATACTAGACTCGTCAGTATAAGGCATTGCAGTAGGGAGCCGGCCTTAGAAGCCTGGAGGAATGTTAGGGGCTACGCAGAATAAAAGGAACAGAGAAGAGAGAATAGAGAATAAGGATTGATTTATACTGGCCGTAATCTGTTAACTTATCTGTGGAATAAACAGTGTGTATTTCATAGTATATGATTTCTGATAGGTTGAAATTCTTATTCTCTGTTCTCTGCTTCCTGTTCCTTTTATCCTGCGCAACCCCTTACTCTTACATCGAGGCTCTATACGAAGGGATTTCGCTTGTCTCGAACGCTTGTCATGAGAATTGGCGCGAGTGAGGACTCCAAGGGGTCGGATCTCTGCGGTGACGGTTGTCATATACATATGTATGAACATGATTCTTTTCCTCTTCCTCTCTTTCTTCTTGCTGCTGTACTGAGAATGTAAGGAACATAAATCAATGAATACAGTTTCTTTTTTATCAAAATTACATCCTGTTTATTAAAATCTCAATCTACTATTATAAAGGATAACGTATTTGAAAGAAAAGTCACAAAATTAACATTTATTTTACTCACTTGTTCTTAATAAAGCATTTTAAATCTCTACAAGTTTACGTTAGCTTTTTATAACATAAAAACTAAAATTTCAAATCCTTAAAGAAAACTTAAATACTGCAAGTTAACATAAAAAATTATACAAACCTCTTAATCGAATGTTAATGATGTCAGTGACGTTATTTTTTCATCAAGGAGCACTTAGTTCATAGTTTTCTCTATATTAAAAGTTTTGACGTCTTAGCCTTTAATTCTGAAATGTTTTAAACAAAGTATTTTTTTTTAGTAATCTTTGCATTTTCTTGTTCTTTCTCAGAGCGCTGATGCTTTTCTAACATGCTTTATACCATACATATTTCCCATTTGTTGTAATGCAAGGTTACACTCAGTGTATACCAAGAGAAAACGCTATTAGATTTTTATTGTCTTTAATATATTATACAATTGTTATTTTTTAATACTGAGAGTCCTTTATTTCTTTATTTATTTTTATTCTTATGCAAAAATACATCAAACTTTTCTTATTTTTAAATTTATACAAAACCATTGCAGTTATCGCGCAGTTATTTGTTTAAAATCATGGATCAAAATTCGAAAATCTATTATTAAGAACAACTTTCAGATTAGATTTCTTAAACTTTACATTATTAGCAAGATCATTATATTATAACATTTGTATAAACTGAACAATTTAAATGTCAATTTTCATCTTTATTCCTCTTCTCTCAAAAATGTTTACTCTACAAAGAATCCTTTATTTAATAAAACTTTACATTTAGAACTGAGCGATAGGTACAGAAAGAATCATGCACTTAGAATACATCTTTTCTATATCTTGCAAGCAATTTTTATCACAAATATTACCGGTTAAAATCTGTAATACTTTTTTGAATACACAAGAAAAATCCTGTCACTTTTATTATATTAAAGAAAAGAGAAGAATTGATGATAAAATATAAATTGGCTTTGTAATAAACAAAGGAAACAAGAATATTTAAGGATATCAACCGATCTTAGTTTTTAATGACAGTGGAGATAAATCACATAATAATAACATCAAAACATCGGTTACCTTAACACAAACGAACAGTGTTGACAAATTATACACTCCAGATACGGGAATGCTTGTTTTACCTATCCAGAGTAACTCTCACAATATTACATATTCCTCCATAGGCATATCTCAGATGAATATGTAAATGTCATACGTTCAGATTCTTTCTTTTGTTTGGTTACTTCTTTTTCTTTTTCTTCGATCTGAAAAAAATAGTTTGTGAATTTATTAAAATCATTTCAATAGTTGTGAATGCATTAAAATCATTAAATACAGTATTCGCAAACTTCCAATTAATAAGAGGATCGGTATCACGAATATACGAACTTACCTATTATTAACAACATATTTGCTCCCTATTAGTCACATCTTTCATCGATAAAAAATTACTAAACTCTTATTCAGCAGTGATAGGTCACTTTTAAGGACGTATGCATTACCTAAGATTCACAAAAAGAACTGTCTGTTCAGAATCATTATCTCATCTATCGGTAGTCCGCTTTAGCATCCTTTTTAAAATTTTTACACAACATATTATTTGATTCTTTACCGAAAGCAGATAGTTATATATATTAACCGAAAAAGATAATAGTTATTAAGTACAGGACTCTTAATTTAAAAATAACAGTTGTGTGATACAAAAGGACTAGTAAGAGTCAAATAAATAGAAACATTTTATCAAATATTTAAATAAAAATACTGAGATACAATAATAATAATCTGGAGACACGGTAGTGTCTCTCTGTAAGATAAATTGTAAAGATTGTGATGCATCGTACGTAGACCAAATGGAAAGAAAATTAAAAACACGAATTTCAGAACATCAAAAGTTCAAAATCATATATTGGAACACTTCTTCCAGATCCGTGATAACAGATTATAGACTACAGTTGGATCATGATTTTGATTGGAACAACATACATATTCTGGATGAAAAACCGTGTTATAACAAACGCCTTATTTCAGAGATATAATATAAAAAAGCAGAGGAACAGTCTTAATCTCCAAATAGACACTGAAGGTCTACATAAATCTTACATTCCGATTATAAACAAGAAGTTTGACTTTGTGTGATTTTGTAGTAAAAAATTTTTACTATGAAAAAGAGTTAAAATTACTTTATATTATTGTTTAAAAAAAAAATGGTTATAGCATTTAAACTTATATAATTACACGATGGTTCGCAGCTTCTACCACATTATAGTAATTTTAAATATAAAATTTTCTCCGTGCAATATCCAAAAAATCCGAATTTTGGTTTCGACAATAATTATATAAATTCATTTCTGAATCTATTTCAATTTCTTGGGAATTGAAATAGATAGAAATGGATTTATGTAGTCATTGCCGAATCCAAATTCGAATACTGAGTGTGATATATTTTTTTTAAATTGATTATAGATTTTCCATTTTATAAAATCATTGACGATCATTTCCAGCGAGAAATGACAATGGAATCGACATCAAATTGATGTCGATTCGACGTCGAAATCATTAAATTGATATTTGGACATTGAGATGAGTTTTTGTTATACCAGAGGACAGTTTGTCACATTTCGTTACTTGCTTTCTTTGCTTACTTTGTAAGACGTTATTAATTTTTTTTTAATATATATATATATATTTTGCTCTTATTTTTACATTTTTGTTTTTTTATTCTTATCAGTACAAAAATTATTTTCACAATCGCTTATCCAACCAGTTGACGAGCAATTTTCCATTTCCTCTGCTTCAAATATTCATCCAACACATTATAACAATACAATGAAATTATTTTTTGCGTTTCTTTGTATCTTGCGATTTATTATTAGTATTTTCACTGCGTATACTTTTTTTGTATTATATCTGAAGAAGGCTTAAACTTAAAGCCGAAACATGTAATGTATATTTTTATTAGTTCTATTAAATTATTTAGTAATATTAAAATTTTATAAACGTGGAAATGGCATTGTAAGAGTCAAACGAAAAGAAAATTAACAACAAATTAATTCATATATTCTAAAATGAACTTATAAAAATTTACATAAATGTAACGATTAAAAAAACAGATGTTAAATTATATTACTAGTTTCGACCACCAAATCTGGTCCTCTTCAGATGAAACACTTAACGTTGAGATGTACATAATTATGGACAAACATCAATACAAAAGAAAATCTTGTGCATAGTTAAATATATAACTGAAAACAATAAATGAACATATATTAATTAAAAGATTGTAATCTTAAATTCTAAGAATGAAAATTAACGATGCGCAAAACATACCAAAAAATTTGCAAATCTATGCGTGAAAATATTAGTTGGTCCGTGTATCCATATATTTACAAAAATAGTCATAATGATAATTGTCACACAATAAAAAAACAGTAAAAAATTTTTTCTTTAAAAAAACTTATGTCAGAAATATTACAAAACTGTCGAAGTACATCTTGAGATAAAAAGTAATACATGGAACACGTCAAACATCCTCAACGGACCAATTCCAACTAAATAACGACTCAAAAAATGTAACTCGTTACCGTTACAGTTACCAAAAAAAGAAAGTAACGCAGTTACCAGTAAAGTTACCAAAAAAGTAACTTGTAACTGTAACTTCGTTACAAGTAACGAGTTACTTCCATTCCCTGATAATTATGGACAAACATCAATACAAAAGAAAATCTTGTGCATAGTTAAATATATAACTGAAAACAATAAATGAACATATATTAATTAAAAGATTGTAATCTTAAATTCTAAGAATGAAAATTAACGATGCGCAAAACATACCAAAAAATTTGCAAATCTATGCGTGAAAATATTAGTTGGTCCGTGTATCCATATATTTACAAAAATAGTCATAATGATAATATTAAAATTACTATAAAGTGGTATATTAAAAAAATTATAATAATAAACCAATTATGAAATATTAAATAATTGCTTGGAATTTAATAATAATTGCAACGTTTAACCAACATTTACTTAAATATATATTTTTTTTATAACAAATTAATAGATAAGAAATAAGGACTCGTCATATAAAAATAAACAATAAGAAGACAAGGGCGACATAAGAGAAAAAAAGGTTTTCGTTCAACTATAAAACATATAATTAGTAACTATACTTTCGATAATTAATTTAATAAACATTACTTAACGCTAATTCGCCTTCAAACTAATAACTATGATAATTAATAAATATAAAAATAAGTGTTACAATACCTTTTTTACCACATATTTCAGATAAATTTAAAAATATCATAAAGGATCTTGACATGAAACTGTCTTTCTATAGTATGAGCAAGCTTCAATCGTTTATAAGACCGCAAAAAGACACGCTACCGACTATAGAGAACAGAAATGTGGTATATGAAATTTGTTGTAAAGATTGTGACGCAACATACGTTGGACAAACAGGCAGAAAGCTTAAGACGAGAATCGTTGAACATCGCAACCAAATCAATAGAACATCATGTACTAAATCTGTTGTTATACAACATAGATTGGAGGGACATGAATTTGATTGGATAAATGTTAAAATTAAAAATAGTGAGAGATATTTTAACAGAAGATCAGTCGCGGAAATGCTTTATATTGCGTTATAATCTAATGGGCTAAATTTGCAATCGGATACTGAATTTTTACATCATGCTGTCAATATTTTACAGAGATTTAAATAACATATATGACACGCGAGAACGCTTCTTTACACGACGTATTCAAGTCTGTTACTTTCTGTTCTCCTAGCTTGTTATTATTTAGTTTAAGACAAAATAGCACCGAGCATATTAAAGGTTGTTCATTACACAGCAATCCTCTATATTGATATGTCACATAATTTCTATCGTGACAATATTTTGATTTTTAATTCCGTTAATTGGAATATTGATTTGTGCGTATCGTGATTTGCTTGCTCTTTCCCTTCGGTTGAGTTGCATCTGATGAGTTATCACTTTCTTTTATCATATACAGCATTTTTATTTGTTTTTTCTTGTTTCAATCAGATAATTGTTAAGCGTTGGAATTTGACAAGTGCTGTTATGCTTCCAACCGTCATCGGAATGGTTAACTGTGAAGGATGCCGTTTGATCGGAGTGATGAAGTCAATCAATCTGACGTGTGTGTATCTTTGATTGAGTGGATTTACGTTAGCTTGACTCGCTTTCTTGCGTATTATCATGGGGTTTGGATTGTAATATGTATATTTTTTGTAATTTAATTTCACTGAAGATGACTGGAATTCAGTCGAAACGTATGAGATTTTAATTTTGTAATTTTTTAATATATATATATTTTTTGGATATTTAAACATCTCCACATTAACGCATTGTCAACCGCGTAAACATTAATTTACTCTCACGCGCCCTTTTTTTAATGTATTTGATTGTTTGTTTATCGAGAGTCCAATATATATGTTAATATTTTTAAGTGTTACAAGTTTCGACTCTCGGATTGAGCCCTCCTCAGACATATTAAAAACAGAAATAATATTATTGCTGATTTATTTTGTTTGATTTCTTTTGAGATATTGTTATGCATGAGACTTTTCAATCGTTTGTAACCAATGTTGTTTTTCTATGAAGACTCACAAGATTAATGGAAACTGTATGAACGATCTTCAACGATTAAGGGGCTATACCAGTGTGAAACTTTAAAAAAAATCGAAATTTTTTTTTGTCTTATTCGACAGTTTATACTTTTAAGAATATCCTGTGAAATTTTCAAGGCCGTATCTCTAATACTTTTCGAATGGCAGCCTTCTAAAGAGCAACCGCTCGCAGGTATAAACTGCTCCATCTACCTAGGGGGGGAGCGTCGGAGCTGATGTGCCGTTACCCGAATCTTTTGTATTGTAAACATACTGATTTGAGTTCAAGGGAATTACTAGAGCGATGTAAAGGAAGAAACACGCAGAATAACAATGAAAGTTATAACGGCTTGTGGCACTTTGCTCCAAAGCACCTTCACAACGGCATGAAGACGATCAAGTTCGCTAATTTCCTTGCTGTCTCAATATTTAATGATGGTTTTTATAGTATTTTAAAAATGCTACAAGTAATGGACGTCATTATCGGTCCTATTGCAAAAGAATATACCATACAGAGAGATGACAACCGAATTAACGAGGCGGAGCTACGTCATAAAGCGTCCTCAAAAGAGGGACGAACAGCTCGGAGACAAGCTTTAGCCTCTCAGCAGGCATTATTCGAGGAGGAAGAGGGTCCATTGTATGGGCCAGGTATAGCTGATTAGCAGTTTTTATGGTAAATATAATTTTATCTTGCAAAAATCGTTAGTTTAATCTTTAAACGCGTTTTTCTCGAAATGACATTTTTCAAATTTGCTGCCATCGTAACTCAAAGAGCAATTATCCGATTGACTTCAAATTTTAACTGAGTACTCTTGAATATATTTACTCTACAATGACCTAGGATTTTTTTGATTGGATGAAAATTGACGATTTGGCATTTAAAAAACGACCATATTTTTGACCAAAAAAAAATTTTTTTTTGATAACTATGCCATTTTGTTAAATTTTGATATTTTTCGAAAATTCTACGTCATTGTATAGGAAATACCTTCTAGTTTAACGACTTTTTTTTTTTGTTTCAGCTACTTATTCGGCTGGAAATCGTGGCAGCAGTGGAGGAACTTTTTTTTTTGGCGCCTCCGAAGACAGTGCATAAGTCGCTCATTTTTAAATATTTTTTGATGAAAAAATTATGGAATATAGTTTAAATATAGCTTAATATGCTCTTAAATTTTTTAAATATTTTATGAAGCATTTTTCTTTTAAAAAATTCCCGAAAATCACCCAAATTTTCAGCGTTCACACTGGTATAGCCCCTTAATTTTGTCCGCCGTTTTTTAATATGTCTGAGGAGGGCTCAATCCGTGAGCCGAAACTTGTAACACTTATTTTTATATTTATTAATTATCATAGTTATTTGTTTGAAGGCGAATTAGCGTTAAGTAATGTTTATTAAATTAATTATCGAAAGTAGTTACTAATTATATGTTTTATAGTTGAACCTTTTTTGTCTCTTATATTGCCCTTGTCTTCTTATATCGTCCTTGTTTCTTTTATAATTTCATATATACAAATATTACACCGAGACATTCATCGTTTATATAATAAAGGCGGTACACCTACAAATTTACATTCAATACATACACCATTATATACATTTTACAATACAATTATTTGACAAGGAAAAAAGAAAAAAAGGAGGATGCTTAGGGTGGTCCTTATTTTTCGAACACGGAATTTTTTTAGTCTTATGATTCAGAATGATTCCTTTTTATAAAAAAAACAATCTCTGGAAAATTTCAGCTCAATTGGATTATGGCAAAAGGTGCCGAAGGACAATTGATTTTTTATATGTACTGATTGTTAAGATAAATGAGTATTTTACATACAATATAAATCTAATATTAAATATAAATAAATTTCTACAAATCAATTAAAGAAGACTGTCGAAAGTTTCAAATAACAAGAATATAAAGGCTAATGAGACCTATTCGCTGTTATTAGTGCGATCATATATAAGATATGTTAAAGAATGAATTTTATATACTACGTAAGTAGTTCCCCCCTATAGCGCGTCGAAAATCCTTCGAACTTAAAAACAAACTTAATATGTTTTTTAACATATTATTAAGATACAATTTAGATGCTATAAGTATCAAAAATTGTGATATTACTACGGTAGTTGATTAGATTTGCGTTTATAAGTCCGAAGAATTTTCGGCGCGCCTTGGGGTTGGAACTATACTTACGTAGTATATAAAATTCACTCTTTAACATATCTTATACATGATCGCACTAATAACAACGAATACTTTTTTATAAATCTAGTGACTTTATCCAATATGAGCTTGTAACAACTAGAGTCCCTATAATAAGGAGTCTGGCCAAGTCATTATTAATTCTATTGATGCTGATAAAATATGGCGGAACCAATAAGATATGCCTCAAATATATACATGTATGTTCTTTACGCGCGCTATTATTCAATTAACGGGAATGGTATAATAAAAGAATAAACTTATTTTTATTAGTATGGAAAATTCCTCATTGAAAATCCTTTTTTGGTACTATTAAAGCAATAAGACACGCAGCAGCCGGGCATTTTCTATAAAATTTGTTAGTTATAATGCACATTTTGAATAGATACAATTTTAAAGGTTAGAAATCGATTTTTATGTCAGCATGTATAATTTGTTTTCTATTATATGTATATATAATAGAAAACAAATAAAATAAATATTTTTTTAATACATAATTTGATAAAAGATCACAGACTGTGTAAAAAGTAAGTGAAATATATATATGTATATTTCACTTACTTTACACAGTCTGTGATCTTTTATCAAATTATGTATTAAAAAATTGGTTATTTTATTTATTTATAATGATTATATACTGTTTACGATATATTTATAGTATCACATCAGCTGACCACACCTTTATCTACGACGCCATGTTTTGTCAAACTAGAAAGATTGGTCAGACTCCTTATTATAGGAACTCTAGTACGAACCTGTGTGAACAAGAGAGCGTCTCGTTCCCAACCATTCCGTCAAAAACTTTAAATTATGAATTCAAAGAGATAAATATTATAATATGAATGACAGAAACGCCACAATCGACCAAATTTTTAGATGTTATGATAATACATATTATGAGAGGCGACCTAATTGGAATAAATATTGTAAATATTACAATACTTTGTGCATGCCCAATTATTTGGATAATAGATTAAAAACATTGAATAAATATTAATTATAAATATTATTTATATATTTATAATTAATATTAATATAAATGTAAAATATACTATTATATTCTATTTTATGATTTTAGATGTCTTTCGGCACTCTTTCCCGTAATCCAAATCTAAAATTTTACAGAAATTATTTTTTCTTAAAATGGAACCATTTTATGGGGTGAGACAATAAAAATTTAAAAAAAATTTTGATCTAATATAAATAAGAACTACCCTAAGGATGCTGTGTGTGTGTAGAAAGAATATAATTAGGCTGCGTTCGGAAACATCACCCGAGTACCCCCGTGTATCGTCTTATCCTTGTTGTCCACCCATGTTAAACGAGGATAAGACGATCATACACTGGGGCATTCGGGTGATGTTTCCGAACGCAGCCTTAAATGGACAGCCAAGGAACACACAGGGAACCAACACGACATTCGTCGAGAATGCCATTATGCCTTAGAAATCCCAGTTATGGCTATTTTTTCGTTTGGCAAGCTCTTGTGCCATCAAAAGAGCTTCCCAATCGCACCCATCTTCTAATAGATTTTCTTCATTCTGTTCATCGTCATCCTCGTCTGTCTCCTGGTTATCTTCGCTGTCAATATTTTGTGAAAGACTACAAACGAATTCTTCTTCATCGCTTGTATCGATGTCAATCATTATGTTATCATTTCTCATCAATCTATTTGATATTGGCAGCTCCTGTAGCTCCAGAGCACCTGAAAGCTGCTCCCAAGATCGACTGCTGCTTGAATCGATTAATGAATATCGATCGTGAGTCCCGAGGATGGAACTATCACGCATGAAAGCGTTATCTTCATCCTCTTCCATAGAAGCTTGATGTTCAATGCTGTCCCTGCCGGAAACGTCCATGCTTGGCTGTTTTCCTTGCTCTAATTGCTGAATGCGTGACTGTAATTGCGATATTATATCTTCACGCTGATGTACTTCCAACTCTAATGAAGTGAGCTGTTGCTCAAACTTTTTCTGTACTTCATCCTGCAACGCCAAAAGTAGTGGTATAATTAATCGAAACAACGACCGTATGTCACACAAAGGGGAACTTCTGCAAGCGGCGTTAAATATAATTGCTGGGCTTGATGCACGTACATCTGCATGCATGGTGATGAAAAGTACCAGTTCGGGATTTTAGGAAACATTAAAATGGTGATGGGTTTAATTTTGCAGAATTACACGAGCGAATACGGCCTTCTTTGCTTCACAAGAGCAGAAAAGATAATAGCAGATCTAAAACAATTCAAAATTAAAAATAAATAAATTAATGTCTACGCGGTTGACAATGCGTTAATGTGGAGATGTTTAAATATCCAAAAAATATATATGTATATATTAAAAAATCAAAAAATTACAAAATTAAAATTTCATACGTTTCATTACACAGCAATCCTCTATATTGATATGTCACATAATTTTCTATCGTGACAATATTTTGAGTTTTAATTCCGTTAATTAGAATATTGATTTGTGAGTATCGAGATTTGCTTGCTCTTTCCTTTCGATTGAATTGCGTTTGGTGAGTTATCATTTTCTTTTATCATATATAGTATTTTTATTTGGTTTTTTCTTGTTTTAATCAGATAATTGTTAAGCGTTGAAATTTGACAAGTGCTGTTATGCTTCCAACCGTCATTGGAAGGGTTAACTGCGAAGGATGCTGTTTGATCGGAGTGATGGAGTCAATCTGGCGTGTGCGTATCTTTTATTGAGTGGATTTACGTTAGCTTGACTCGCTTTCTTGCGTATTATCATGGATTGTAAGATGTATATATATTTTTTTGTAATTTAATTTCACTGAAGATGACTGGAATTCAGTCGAAACGTATGAAATTTTAATTTTGTAATTTTTTGATTTTTTAATATATATATATTATTTGGATATTTAAACATCTCCACATTAACGCATTGTCAACCGCGTAGACATTAATTTACTCTCACTCGCCCTTTTTTTAAATGTATTTAATTGTTTGTTTATCGAGAGTCCAATATATACGTTAATATTTTTTAAAAATAAATTATTAATAAAAGATAAATAAAAAAAGAGTAAACGATAAATCTATTTAGTGGCTTAATAATACAAAAACAAAGTAAAAGGTCGAGCATTTGCTACGCACTGGATGTGATGTTTGTAAAAATTACATATATTCTTTTCTTAAAAATACAAAGTTATTTATATAGACGTTTCGATCCTAAATATGGTCATCTTTAGTATATACAATATTAGTAGTATTAAAACAATGCAAAAAGAAAGACAAAAGATTAAAAATTCAAGAACGCAACAAAATAATTATTTTTACAATTGTCAGTAACGCTTACGCATGTCACATTATTTTCTTAATTATAATTTTGAGAGTTCTAGTTATTTTAAAGTTGCAAAGTTTTGTATTAGTTGTTTCTGTCATTGTGTGTAATGTCCGTTTCTTTTACGAAAAAAAGAGTAAATTTATTTTTGCCAGTAGATTTCGCCGATAATTTATACCGTCAATAAATGTCGATATTGAAAGTGTCGGTTAGATGTTTCTGGCGTTTCTAATAGGCTGGGAACATCCCTATAATAAAGGCACTTCCACGTGATGACAGGGAGCGATACACAAAGCTCACCCATTGAAGGTGGGGACACAAAGGAAACGGCAATCGCGCTTCTCACTCACCATGCCTGCCTTGATGATCTCGCTGACTCCAAAAAGCAATTTGCTCAGATACTCCTCCTGCAACTGGCACAATGTTTGCAAAACACCACCGGTACTACTCACAGGACTGAATTTACTCGGCCGAGATGGCAATTGATCTTGGGTGTTGGATTGCGGTGGTGAGGTCTGCTCGGATGGCGGGCTCTGCAGCGTGTACTTATTGAATGTCACACGCTTAGATAACTTTGACCGTCGCGCAGCATATCCTTCAATTGTTGGAGCTTTCATCTTGTTCTCTGGCGATAGTTGCTCCGATCCAGCTCCAGCCTCTCGTCGATCCTGTCAAAAACAAATTTCTAAATGGAAAGTTTGATATATTAAAAAATTATACAATTACATCGTGTTTTAATTAAACTCCATTTCCTGCATTTATTATATTAATAATTATTATCAAGAAATAAAATTGTTAACAATGCGTTAAACGTCCTCAATGTTGATGCATCTAAATTTCACAAAAAAATTTCCTTTGCAGTTTGTAATATTTAATTGCATTTGTAGACATCGATATTTAATACTTCGCTTTAAGCATTACTGTATTGTACGTTCCTCTCTACCTCTGGAAGTTGCCAAAATAGCCGACTCTTTTCTTTTTTCTCAACAAACTAAATCTTAGTAAATTTTATTTTATACTATTTTTTATTTAATGCTTTCTGTCACTTTATTTTTAAAAATATTGTTCAAAGATAGACTGTATAAAATTGTAAAGAATTGTACCAGATAATCCTTTGTCGCTATTAGCATGTTCCTGAAAATTTTTAATAATTAGAAAATTAACAATAACAGAATCAAATTTTGCTTTTGCTTACATTTTTCAAGAATTAAATTTATATAGGAAATGTAAAGAAAGTATAATATAATTTAGAATTTGTAATATCAAAATTAATATTTCTAATCTCGAAAATTTGACACTGATGCTTTACTTTTTTTCTAAATTAATTGGCATATGTAGAAATGTTAAAAATAATTTATAATTTACAAAAAAATCATTTACGTATTAAAAATCCTCTTACTTGATGATATTTCGCTAACTTCCTGGTGTACTCGATGGCACAGGTTTCCGAATGACTCCTCGTGAGGTTGTCAAATTTTGACTCGATCTTTTTGCCGCAATCGAGGGATAAGCTCCTAACAGTTCTTTCTAGTTCAGCCAACTTCTGTCTTTCGTTGAGAAGTTTGAGCTTTTTAACGAATGGTAGACTGCGATGCTCCGGTGAGAGATCAGCGATGGAAACGTACGTCTTAGTCTGCTGTAGTATTTTCGGTTTACTTGTCTGTTGCAAATTGTCTTTGGAGGTTACTATGTTTTTCAACGTGGTTGAGGGTTTCTTGATCGACTCAACCTCTGATAGCGCAGTAGTCATAGGAATGCTCTGACCATCCAAGGACGATTGTTTATTCAATTGCAGGTTAGTATCTTCGGGAACGATCTCATCATGTGTTGTAAACAGAAAGGAGTTTTTTCTACTAGAGTGATGTTTGGTGAGGTTTGAAACCTCCGAGATTGGTACTGGATGTACTTCTACGTGACTCGATACATCCATCAAATTCAGCCGTTCCTCCATCTCTTCCTTTTCCTTCAACAGTTTGAGCCGAGCTAGCAGCGGAAGACCAGCGCCCAGCGGTGACACTGGCTGGTCCTGACTATTTGGAGCAAACAAGTCTTGATCATCGATCTTCTGCTGTCGTTTCAGCATCGATCTTCTCCTGCCATTGGCGAGCTTCGCCGCCAATGGCTGTTGTTCCACAGTCTCGTCCAATTGAGTATTAATCTTTCTTTTTCGGAGGACGTTCTTCAAACCCTTTACATCACTCTTCAATTTGTTGACAATATTTTTATTAATACTACTATTATCAGACGAATCATGGCCGGAAGACATAGACTGCCGCCTTTCCTTCTCTGCCTTCTGTGCTTCCATCAATCTCTTACGGCCAAGATTTCTTAAGATCTCTCGTGCCTCTGGATAATCCTTCATCGCTGTCAACATATCCTCCCGCGATAGGCTGAACAATTCGGAATAACCCACCGAACGAACGTCGGCTGTGCGTCTGAAAAATTTTCAAATTTTCAGCTTCAAAAATTTAACTCTCATAAAGCATGCAAATTAAGAATAGGTATATAACAATTTATGATTACAGGCAAAATTGTTTATAAAAAGGTAATTCTTTAAAATATTTCTCACATCTCTACAAAAAATTTGTTGACAATATTTTTATTATATTTGTTGACAATATTTTTATCTACAAAAAATATCAATCTTTTTTTAGAATTATTTGTATGTGAATAAGCGAGCTTCTTTCGCTGCTCATGTGAACTGTTTAGTTCAGCTCCGCGAGATTAGAAGTGGATCTATTATGAATCCTAACACAAACATACTCCGGGCAGAGAAAGAGGAGAATCAGAAGAATTTTACTTACTTATTCAATCCGTCCAAACTGAGTATACCAATCTCGCCAAAGAAATCCCCGGCTTTCATGGTTGTCAGTATTCTGCCAGTTTTGTTACACAGTACTTCCAATATGCCATCAGCTATTATAAACATTTCTCGTGCAACTTCGCCTTTCCGACATATCAAGTCACCGGGGGTAAATATATATGCCTTCATTTTCAGGACAAGGTCGCACAAAAATTCCGGTTGACATTCCTGCAAACAATACCGATGATTAGTCAAAGAAATTTTAGAAAGAGAAACATGTGTTTATAATACATCCATATTTTTCAGAAACATTAGGTACATATTGACATAAAAGGTGCGTTCCGTTTCTCGCATGATCCGCATAGTGCATCGTTTATCTTTGTTGCTGACCAAATGTTAAATAAGAATAATTGATGCATTATACGCATCATGTGTGAAACAGAACGCACTTATAGTATATGTTTTAATATATAGGTACGTAATAAAAAATGAAATTTTTGAAAAAATTCAATTTTCTAAAGATGCGTGTTTGCAAATCTTATAATATCGATGTAATTTCTATGATGACAAAAAAAATTTTTAAGATTTTGCAATTTTTACTTTTTTATAATATTAATCCACCTTCGATGAAATTTTTTCCTGTAGATAATTTTTATAAAAATGTTAATAATAGTTAAACTTTCGACAATATCATATTATATAATAACCATACTTTTGCTATTAAAACATCATACATCTCTCGATATAACATTTAATAATTGTCATACGAAAGCCGAGATCATATTTCGCAACGGATAAATTATTACAACTTTAATAACTGAACCATTAAATGTGCTACGAGAGGGCGAAATCACTGTTGCGCGAAAAGCATTTTATAATAATAAGTTGTATATACAGAAACGATCGTTTGTCTCGTCGTATCTTAAATATACCAACTATTTCATGTCTCTTGCTTAAACAAAATTTCTTGAGTTTAATATTTTAATATTATTTAATATTTAATATTTTAATATTGTATATTTTATTGTCTGGTATATATAATCTATTTATATTACTGAAGTTACTGTGTGTGTGTGTGTGTGTGTGTATTTTATATTACTACACACTGTTAAGTAAAAATGTTTTTGCCGATAGTTTCACTAATATCAAGTATATTACAGTTAATAAGATATAGGAGGATAAATTAAACAACTATTGGAACGTGGAATGAAACTTTGGTATAATTGATCTAGCACATAATAGGTATCGACGTTTTATTTTTTCATTGACTTACTAGCAATATTTCTAAAGGCCATGGCACACAAAAAACTTAAGGAATAAGACAAGCAGTGAGGAAATCAACATGTTGGATTGGCTACTGCACTTACATTATTTCTACCTTACGGATTCTATTGTGATTGGTCAATTCGCTTATTGTTTTACTGCTTTTAATTCTTTTGTGTGCCCTTACATTCTCAGTGGGCGTATATTATTTCGTTTGTTTCTGAAAAAGTATCATAGATGCGTAAGCTAATCGGAAGAGAGAAAGAGTAGAATTTCAAATTCAATATTCCAGTTTTTTCAATCTAAATTTGATAGAACCAAAATCGTGAACTTAGCACACATAAATTAGAAAACTGCTTGTAAAGAGCATTTAAGGTAAATGATAAATGATAATTTGTTTATTATATGCAAATCAATATTTTCGTATACCGCAAAATAACATAGTTGAGAAGCTAAATCAATTAGTTTGGTCTCTTATAACACTTGCTACCTATATATTACATTAAAATATTATATTATACATTTATTTAAATTTATAGTTTGATTTATATATTTTTTAACGCTTGATAGGATCAAATCCTTTCTACGATTCTATAAGTCCAAATCGAATTTTTCAATTTTGTTTTTCGGAAATACTTTTTCTTTTTATCTGACTTTTTTTTCAAAGTGCGACGCTATCACTCGTATTGTCTATGAAGAGTTATAAAAAAGATCTGCTCTGATCGATAGAATACTTTAAACGTCCTATTGTGAAGCAAGTTATTTGCTTTAAATGAATAAAGGGATCAGGTGAGAAAATTGGAGATTGGAAAACCGGATGTATCTAAAAATGAAACAATTTTTGGTTCCGTGTCCCAGCAAAGATTGAGTGTTCAATTAAAACGACTTTCAACGTCTTCAGCTACCATTTTCTCGTGCCTACTTCATTTATTTCAAGACGCGTTAATAGTTCTTTTCAAAATATCTCCGAGAATACTCGATTGACCAAAAAATCACGATCGTAATATAGATACCATCCGTAGAAGACGCACGATAAGTATACATAAGCTCTCGGACATGCCTTCATCGACACTGGAGAAAATAAAATTAATATTGTCGCTAGAAACGAGATCCTGAAAGTCGCATAAAATCACAGCGTCTACTTCCAGCGGCACGATCGCAATTTCAGGAGCTTCAATTAAATCGCGAATAATAACGTTCGTAAGAAGGAAATAACAACCTCGGAAATGCACAACATTCGAAACGCCTCGAGAAGATTTAACACTTTCGAATATCTGTTTACTTATAAATTTTTAGATGATAAAAAAATAATAAAATAACTCATCCAGTATATTTCGGGAAAAATACTGTTTATTTAATAAAGTTTATATTGTGGTATAATTGTATAATTTATTTTTGTGTAATCGAAGCTGCCAGCGAGTTAGTTTTGTTCTTTTAAAAGAAAGACAATATCGGCATCGCATTTGATGCTCACGGCGGTATGATCGCCGCTTGCGATTCGATCAATCATTAATCGCGAGAATCGGCGTACCGCGGCTTTGTAGCCGAGCCGGCGATTTTAATAACACGTCTTTCGATTTGGCTAAAATCTTTATATGCAGACGTTCGAACAGCTCAGTCAGTCACTCTTAATTCTTTAACAAGGAATCGAGTCAGTCACATCGCGAGCGTGTTATGTACTTTATATTAAAAGTTTTAATCAAGAAGTCCTATTCAAAAAATAATTAAAACAACAGGGCTACGAGCCAACATTCGTTAAACTGTAAAAGTCTTAGTAAATAAAAGATGTCATTAGTTAAAAATAAATATAAAGTTTAATAAAATTAAAATTTTAAAAACAGAGACTTTTCGACCTTAATTAAGTCCTATTCAATTCCGTCCATCCTATTAATATTTCCTATACTAATCCTATATAATAGCAGTATAATTACATATGGAATCGTAAGACATATGGAAAGAATTTGCTAGGAATGCAACATAGTCGCGAACTCTATCTCAGTGACTTATTTCTACCTTTCTTCCGATTTTTTTCTTTGCCTTTCATCGATTTTCCTTTCCATTCGGAGGAAAGGAGAAAAGTAAAGGAAAACAGGAAGGCGAGCACAAGGCATGTCTCTAAGGTAATGGAAATTCTTCAGACGCACGGAGATGATGATTGAGGTTCCTCTTTCACCAATTCCAATTTTTATCTGCTTACATTTCTCTCTCGAACAATATCCGCTGCGGTTATCAAATGCAGTAGTGCTGAAATATATGTGACCAGAGCACTTTGACAGCCACATAATAACGTGCGAACAAAAATAATGAGAGTAACAGCACAATATTTATATAAATTCTAATAAATCTAATATAATTAATATGTAACTTGGGAAATTTTAATTGTCTTTATAATTCTTGCGCAGGCTACGCAATTTACTCAAAATTGTATTGTAACCGTAGTTACGATATTGCGCTTTGCGTGCGGTTTGCGAAATTCAATTTGTCGACGTATCACTTTGATACATTTCTGTTGGTGGTTAACACAATGTGGGTGACATAGCATTGTATTAGCCATCAGTCGTCGACACTGTGGTTAGTGTATTAACTGATTAACACTTTCAGTGAACATTATATGACGTCCGTAACCTAGCAAGTGTTATTACATTATACATACGTTTAACGTGCATCCTTAAGTTGCGAAAAATATAGCTTGTAAAAGAAGAATTTCCCATTTACTTCATTGGATGGTTGGTCTTTAATGGGATTTTGAAAGATTTAGCCCAAGGGTGGTTCCCTTCTTTCAAGAACTCGGCAAAATGATCTTAAAGTGTGCGAAGAGTTTGAGAAAATTAAATTTAGATCAGTCTTTTCCAACTTGTAAGAAAGTGGGTTAACTGCGCGATTATGATCTCCGATGGTACTTGAATCTTTCCACTGTGAATGCTTCTCTCCAAATGTAGAGTTTATAATAGGAGATTTTCGCGAGAGCGTCATGCATATACAAAACATATATTATTGTATTATATCTGTTCGCCGTCAACTCTGCACCGAGTACGTATTACATGAAGGAGTTGAGACGGAATTTATTGTAGCGTAATTTATACATTTCACGTCCCTTGTTACCGACGGACTTTCCACATCGCAAGATAACTTCACGTTTCGCGAAATGAGTCGACCCAGAACAAACAGTATTTCACACTATTGGATGTTTCTAGAATGGGTAGCAAATACATGTATACTGCAGTGACAATAAGTTTTTTAACTCGTCTGAATGTTTAATTCTTGGCTCGTATTTTTCTGCATATTAAGAAAAATATTTGCTTAAATTTCACAAACCAGAAGATTCTGATCATATCATTCAGAATTCGGGTTATCTTAATTAAAATTTTAGTAGATTCAACTAGAAAATTTTCTAGTAAATTTAATCAGAAAATGTTCCGGTTAAATATCTATTAAAATTCTAGTTAATATAATCGGAATTCTAAATCAAAATCTTCTGATTTGTCTACTTAAAACTAAATCATTTTTTTTTCACAATCAGTATAAGAGATTCAAGATATTTAAGTAGTGACTTTTTCGGTTCACAGACAGTTTAGCATTAGTGCTCTCTACTTTCCTTCTTCAGTAATCAATAAGTGTCTGAACAACTCATTTTGTATGCTCCAAATTCAAATTAATGAAATTTTAGATGACATCGACCGATTGCTTTGACAACTGTCCGAAATGCGCCGACTTCATTATCCCGGTACTTGTTATCTTCAAGATAAAAAGTATATCCTAACAATCTCTGTCTCAGAAGAAAGTTGAATCAGTTTATTTCCGCCCTACTTTACTTTTAAACCATGAAGCCACCCTGTTTTTCATAATCGAATTTTCGTCCAGGATACGACAAAGTACTGACATAATTTCCGAATAAAATGGTATACACTGGAATATAAAATATTTATCTCACTGAGAAAAAACTGACTCTGGAGCCGACAAATCTCATTAGAAACACGTCCGTGGTTTTAAACATTGCGATAAAGTGTACGGGCGACAAAAAAAGCACAAGATGAGAAAGATTTTAATTAAAATGTTCAATATACTTAATTTCTGTGTTGAGGCTTGCCGTTATTTCCTCGTTAGAGGCACAGAATCAAATTTAATCACGTCTGCAGCGGGCGTCCAGATGCTCGCGTTTCGCGTAAATAACGTTATAATATAGGTATCAAGTAAAGGCTACTACACTGTAAAATAAGCAAATTTATCTGAGTTTAAAACATGTGTAAATTGTACGAAGTGATGTAATGTACTTTAGCAACAAATCATTTACTATCGTAATATTAATCATTGCTAACACGAAATAAAATAAAACATTTTATTTCAGGTTTAATCGCAGGTTTTGAATGAAGAGTAAGAGCTAAATATATTTAATTAGAACAAGATCAACGTTCCAAACAATAAAGGCTAATGCGAGAGTCAACTGCAGATGTAATGGCGAAGTTTTAATTAAAATTATACTCAAGTTCTCTCTACTTCATATATTTCCTTCTTGAACGTTTCAATATTTAACTAGCTTGATTTTAATGTACATCCGTATTAAAATTTGCGATAAAAGTGTAAAATAGAATTTTACTAATAATAAAACACTTCCGATGATGAACTGAAGTCAGAAATACACGAGGAATAAAATTATATACACGAATGTTGTAAAGTACGTCTATACGTTCTCATACATCATTTTTCAAAGCTGCGAACCAAAATCGTTAATATCTTGAGCAGGATCATCGAATAAATAATGTTACGCTGTGAGTTTACTAGATTTTGCAAATATCATTAAGTGCTGAGACAAGATAGCGAAGTTTCCGGCTTTGTTTTCTTACGGGTGAATCCATCACGAAAGGATGGCCGCAAATACTTGACGTACGTTCGATAACTTCAATTACTTCTCCCGTTTGGTTGTGTATTCTAGAAGAAGAGAAAATAAGATAAAAAGAAAAAGAATCGCGAAATTCGTCGGTTTTCTAAAATTGAAAATTTGTCCTAATTAATTATATATCAAATGTATCTTGCGGAATTTTCACACGTGGAGTGCAGTTGAATTTTTTGAATGAAACGTTTCAATCATTCATTACAATTTGTCGCTATCTTTCTCGATTTATTCTTCGTTGAGAACCGTCGAGAACCCCGAGAAGCTTCGCACAAGCTTACAGCGGCACTCCATTTTATATCATAATTTATCACGCATTATCCATTTGTTCCAGAAGTTTAACTTTTTAGATCTACCTTCTGCATCGCGTTTTTTTCCCTATTCTTCTTTTTACTGGTTTCCATGGAAAAGCGATTTTTTCACTAAAAAAGAAATATATCCCCGGCGCAGTCATTTTACGATATGTTAATAATGTGATTTCTACAAATAAATTTATTAGCGTTAAAGCAAAAAAAACTTCATATTGAACAACTTCGAATATTTTTAACGTGTACGACGACGCGGGGTAAATACTGTACGGCAAAACTCGGGACGCGCGATTAAAAGAAAGAAAAAGAGAACTCTGATGCCGTCACCTTCTCTCCGTATAACTTTCCGTATACTTCCTTGAGTACTTTTCCGCACCTGTATTCACTTTTTCTCATTTTTATTAGATAACAAGCTTCCGTTCGCGCAGCAGAGGAAAAGTGTTTACGTGAGTGAATCTTTTTTACATTAAAGTTCCTAAATCACCCAAATTACTGCGATCAACTGGTATAGCAACGTACAAACTGATCGCTCGTAGAAAACACTTTTATATAAGTACTCTTAACGACCTTAGTCTTAAGTGACTGTCTCGAACTTGGCGATAGTCTTTTGCCGCGATAAAAGAAATTATTTTGGCATGTCATCCGGTATGTTATCTCTTCTGAGTTTGTCGGAAGAGTCACAGCACCTACTCAAAAAGTAGCGAGAAATAATACACATAAATGGACCAGCAGGAATGTGATGCTCGAATTGAGTTATATGTCATAAAGGTGGTCGTAACGTTTTTAAAATCTCACTCATGTGCTCTCTTAAAAGTTGCTCTACACCCTCTAGGTGTAAGGTACACAAACCAATGTTTCCGCTCAAATATTTGCCCGGTTTTAACGTCGTTCCCTTAACAGAGATTCATATATATATATATATATATCCCGAGTCTATTTGAAATCTTCCTTAGGTATTTCCTATGAAAAACTGTGCGGTGTTTTACCACCGCAAATTGCACTTACTTATTAAGACATTGGGTCGTGTGATACAATAAGATTAAAAAGGGACAATTTTCATTTTGTTTTGTAGAAATGAACACGACAAAAAACATGAGTTAACATGTCAGAAGATTTTTCTATCATATGCCTAACAAGCTGTTGTAGAATATTTTAATTGTAAAATCCATTAGTATCTTCCCAAGTTTTACGTCTTTAAATTAATACCAAGAACATTTATTTTATTATTGTTTATATAATTTATGTTATAAATATATATACAAATACTTATTACGACGTATTTACTAAATTAAGTTGTTTGTGCGATATCATTAACGAAAATATCGAAAAATACAAAATGCAAAATAACGTTATTTCAGATGTCATTTTAATCATATCAGTCAATAAATAATACGAATTTACTTTTAAGCTGATAAAGTGATTTTAGAGTTGCTAACGAGATACAGCTGTGTATTGGGTATCGCTGTAAATATGCTGATATGTATGTATTATGTAAATACATACACAAAACGTATATAAAAACGATCTGTTTTAAAAGAAGAATACCTGATATTTCATTTAAATACATAGCAAAAACATGCATCGTTCTCGGATTCTTATAATAATTTCAAACCTTCCTGATTATTGCAACACTTGTAAAAATATAACTATATATTAAAAAAATCATCATTAGATGAGTATTTTATAATTTCCTAAAATGTTTGTTCTTTTTTTATTTCACAACATTATAAATGTATCATATAACTATTCTATTCTCAATAATTGAATTTAGTTCTTTTGGCTCTTTTTACGTGATCACAAAAATACAGTAAATTTGACAGTCGTTCATTGAAAAATGGCAGCTAACGGAGCATGTAACTCACATATTGAAGCAGCAAGATTGCGAAGGTTCGCGTGTCCTTTCACGAATCCTAGGCGCGCAAGAACTGTGATCCCTCCTTCAAATAAAATACCGAAGCACACGCCTTTTCATGAACCGTTTGTACCTTTTCTCACACTATTCATCTCTCCGTTTACCGCCAACGATAAAACTTCCGACATAATCGAGAAAATATTTTTCGTCCTAGCCGACCGTTCTATGCACTGAGCCAATTTTCTTTTCATTTTTTTGCAATATCGGTATGCAGCTTCTTTTCATTTCTTTCCTTACTTTTCTCCTTTGTTCTACCTTTGGATGACGAGAAAAATCTCCGGTCTATGCAAATTTCTCACAGAAGGAAAAGAAAAGCGTTGATAGAAATCCAATCATTAGGTGAAACAAGTTTGTAAGTAAATAACAAGAGTAAGGAAGTAAAAGTACTGGTTTTAAATAAGAAGTATAAGTCAAAGCATATCTTGAAAATAAGCTTTGCATGAATAATCTTTCGCTTTTACTACTAACAATAAGTATTGCTCGCGTTTTAAAGAACTTTATTTTCTCGTGAACGTTACACCGCTTATGCTGCAAATATCAATAATAATCCAACGGCGCATGTTTGACAGAATTTTAATGCACAATTTTAATGCAACTTATATTCTTATCTAAAAAGTAAACATTGTAAATTCAAGCGAATATATTTACGATAATATTTAACGAAACATTTGCTTCGACAAAGAACCATGAAAACTGTTCATTTTCCTCAGAGCCAATTTAACTTCTATTGTGAACGAACGTGAGAATCCCTATTTACATATCGTTGCCTTTCATCGAATTTATTGGAGATGCGAGAAGAGAACTATTCTCCGAGAAATTCTCGAACTCTACGTAAGCGGGGGAAACTTACGTGAAAAATGGTAACCTTCTTCAGTACTGAGAGGTTTACGTGCAGCGCCAGTTCAGTCTTGAGCTTATCCGGGAGTAAGCCAAGGGCGGTGTTGATGTCACCCCCGCCGTGCACTCGGCCGCGCGACCAGCTGTAGTCGTACCATCTGAGCACCCTTCGTTTCATATCTTCCGGTACCTTGTGATGTCTCATGTAGGTCTTGGCGCCATCCAGAAGCCTCTCGAACTCAAGACGATTCGCATTCTTGTTAGTGATGACGTTACCAACCTGGCCGACGATGGTGGCAAATATGAAGACGCCGATCAAGTAGCTGACTATGGTAAAGACGTATCTGCAAATCAGAGAGACAATCAGTTCGTGAAGAAT
This sequence comes from Cyphomyrmex costatus, assembly GCF_001594065.2. Taxonomy (NCBI): domain Eukaryota; kingdom Metazoa; phylum Arthropoda; class Insecta; order Hymenoptera; family Formicidae; genus Cyphomyrmex; species Cyphomyrmex costatus. Next base: position 502,578 of record NW_017280506.1, on the reverse strand, counting down.
GTGATTAGTGTTCACCGTTTATGAACGAGCGGCCCTTGCCGGAGCCTCCTATTTCTCTCTTTCATTTCCTCTTATTTTTCTTGCTTGCTTTCCTCGCGTTTGTCCTCCCCCTCCCCCTCCCCCTAACCTTTTTTCTCTCTTTGGCCTTCTCTCCTTTCCACCACTTTTCTCTCAAACCACATTTTCCCCTTCTCTCTCTCTCTCTCTCTCGCATAATGAATAAATAATATCAGAATGATTCAATTGTTTACAATTGAGAATAATTATCTTCAATTCAATATTTTCCTAAAACATAAATTAACTATTAAATAATAAAATTTTCGAGTAGCAGAAAGAATAATTAATTCTCTAATTTAATTTTAAACGCAACGTCTAGTCTCGTCGTATAGTCAAACTTAAAGACTCCAAATGGAACGTGTGTAAACAAACGTGTGATTCAAAAAGACATACGCCATAATCCAGACAATTTGCGGATAAATTACGAATTGTGCAAACCGAGAATCAAGAGCGGAAGCGATTTCTCAGTAGGGAACCCCTCAGGGGCTACAGATTCACAGTCGAATTGTGGGAATGCAGTTCATGTTTCGCTCGACGTTATTCAAGATAAAGCGAGATCAAATTTAACCGGCTGAAATGAGATTTCAGCCGGTGTAGAGCTCTGCAGACAAATCGACCTTCCTGTAGCGGTAGAATACTCGTCAGATTATTAAGCTACCTTGCCGCTAGGTTATAAGTCAAAGAGCATGCCGGAAAGACACGTGATGCCAGAAGTATCTGGGCCGAGAAGTTTGCGGTCTGAGAAATGATAATTTGTTTCTCTCGCGTGCAGACAACCTCGAAACAACTTTGATATTGTTAGTTTGACGAGCAAATAAGAATGAAATTTTAATGAAGCAGGTAAAACAATTTTGCAAGTTCTTATTTCATTGAATCGTCTCGTAGAACGGCGTATTCAAGGGGTCCGAGACTATGGGTGACTCATCAATTCACCCTTGCAAACGTTCCCCCGGTATTCGCGCGTCCGAGGGAGGATATTGATTCGTGAGATATCACTTTCCATTTCACGACAACAAACCACATCTACGTCTTTATATTATATAATTTATTTCCCATTTCAAAATCACTGTTTTGCAATAAAAAAAAAAAACGCAAGTAGCTCGACAAAATAATACTGTATATAAAGTGTTTTAGGTATAATGGAAAAAATTTTATTCTATCGCATTTTTAAAAATTAAGCAATATTTTATCATTCGACATAAAAACGATGATTAAATAGATACGTGAAATCGAATAGGCTTTTCAAGTTAAATGGTTTTATTGAGACATTTAAATCGATCGCAGTGCCATCATGTTCGAGTACCAGTGTAATTAATCTACTGCTAAAAGCGATAATTTGCGTGACCAATGTCTCACTAAGCTCGTTTCTTATTGTTCTCTCATTGATAATGCTGCACTCAATACTTTGTTATTACTTTTGATATGAAAGTATGTAAAAAATATACATTAAAAAAGTTATACTGAAAGAGTGCGTACTGAAAAGGATTAGTTAAAAAAGAATAAATATATATGAACATCCTATGTATACTCTAATATGAATAATGTATTTTATTCTCATAATTTTGTTATACCAATGGAAAGTTAAACGACATTAAAGTCATTATAATTTATTGTAAAATTATTTGCTTGAGAAAAGCTAATTGATATTACAATAATTCTTAACTCTCTTTCATGTTTTTTTTAATTATTTATTTAAATATGAAAAATTAATATTCTTTGTCACAATTTTTTATAATCTATTTTACTTAACTGGTTTATTCCTTGATTTCTATTATAAAATATTGCAATAACTTTTTCGCAACTTTAATATTTTTTACAATAATATTCTACATAAATATTTATAAAGAAGAAAAATATTCTCTATTTTAAAACTGATGTAAAATTTTCTCATTTTACATCAGAATACTTTCAGAATCCGTAATTTTACTTGGCATGGCAGAAGAAAACGAAATTATAAGAACAGTCGTGTTGAATATCGAAATTTTTTACGCTTTATGTAATTTATGTATCAAAAAAGTTCGTAAATTTTGAGCTTTTTATTATCTCAGCTTTTCTCTCGCGTATAATTTGTGGAAAATTCGTCGATGATATTAGTCACGTTATTGACAATCAATAAATCAATCCGTGATCTCGTCAATGCGCGTCGCGCGAGTTGCTATTACATGACGGATATACGATAACTCCGTTAAATCACGGTTTGCTACTCCACTCCGCTAGACACGTCCGAAAACGGATATTGTATCGGGTTTCCATTTGCCGCGGGATTAAGTGTGGCGCGTATGTTTATTTAAAGTCACACCATCAAAATTACACGGAGAGCGATCAATAGGTATGTACAGCGACCTCGCATATATACCAATAGTATATTATCGATTATGCTGCATCGCGCGCTGTTGATATCGCGTTAAAGCTGAATTTCCGTGATGCTACTCGCCTATTTCAGGAGACGCGGTAGTGTCTCCTGCCATGTTCAAAAAACTACTACTTAATTTAAATTAAAAGATTAATAAAAGAGTTTTTTTATTTTGACTCTTATTTGCCTTGTTCCTTCTTTGTTTTTGAATACTAAGAGTCCTGTATATTCTCTCTATTAATAAAAGATTGTAGTGTCTTTTATTAATCTTTTAATTTGTCACTAATTAACATATTTGCTAAAATAGACAACGAATTTTATTAAAATAAGAAGTGCACTTCGTTGCGGCCAGGAAGAATCGAGAGTTTTCGCGCGATAAATTTTGTTGCTGGCGACACAACAAAAATACCTCCGATCGGCTGACAATATCTTTGCCGGATTTATCCGTTTGTAAAGCAAATTGCTATCGCGAGAAAATATCGACGTAACGGTGTACTTTGATATGTTTGATAACGATAGTCCTTTGAATGAATTGTAATCGAAAGCTAACATTATCGATGTAAAAACCAAAGGAGAATTGCCTTCTCAGATCGCTGAAAAACCACAGTTTGCTTGGTCAGCAAACAAAATTAAATCTCACATTAATAGAGCAATAAAGTCTGCAGCAGATCTTGTAAGGAATTTCATGTTCGCATTTCCTCCACCAGAATTGCGTTATGTGAGACGAATAATGAAACCAAATAAATTAGACAAAAGATTTCTGTTGAATATATTACAAATTTAGATTTATTCTGCTCCTCCTCCGCCTCCTCCCCTCCTCCCCTTCCGCTCTCTGTACGTGTTTCTTGTATGCTTTATTTCGATGTATCTTGAATTATTCATAGGTTAACAAAACGCTCTAATAGATACGCACGTGCGTGATTTAACATATGTACGAGATATACCAGAACGTGTCAACTATAAAATCTCCAATTTCGTTTCATCATTCGATCAAATTACGAATAATCAAAGAGCAGTGCACGATTCCGAGGTTTCGAATTCATTGGCGTTGAAGTTGAATTGACAGTCGGTGTAACGCGATCTCAGGGAATGAGTGCTATACTGGCGTCACAGTATCATCGCAGCGGTAACTTGATCGCGCTACGTAGTATCTATTTTTTTTTTTTTCGGCTTGTTAATAGTGAAAAAGTTTAAAACCAACTAATTTAAAACTCTCTCCTGAAACTACAACGAAGTTTCGTTCAACAACATGAAAACATATTTCCGCAACTTGTCGCAGTGTTATTATCGCTTTACAGCCGCGCAACGTCAATTTCTGCGAGCCTGTTCCACAACTCCGCAACAACTTCTTCTTATTTTTAGCTGTTATTAATTGCTTTTCTCAGTAACTACATAATGCAACAGAGAATAACCGCTTTATTATTATGTTCTAGTTATTAGAATATGTTATTTATATATTTCGCAAAATAAATACAATAAAAATAATAGTTAAATCTCTTATAAAAATGGACTCTTATAAAAATGACAGTTGTGTAATGCAAGAGGACTAGTAAGAGTCAAATAAGTAGAAATAATTTATTAAAAATTCAAATAAAAGTAATGAGATACAATGATCAAATTATAAGTTTTGCTTTACATAAAACGCAAAATAGCATACCTTAACTTTATATGGATTTTGCGTTTAATAATATATAATAATAAGATTGATTTTTGTTATATATAAGTTTATTTTTACATCTGAAGAGGGCTGAATTCTTAATGTAAAACCATATGCAAGTAAAATATTCCCATAGGTATAATTATTTAAATTAACTTCGAGTATGGCTGAATACTGTCGTCGGCTGCGACAGATACGATTTGTAGTGCTGGACCGCTGAAGTCCCTAACACTCGGCTGCGGTAGGGATGGAATTTTAATCCGATCGTTGCCCTTCCAAAACGAGGGGAAATACGAGTGCTTTGTCGCCGAAACGGCTAAACTGCTCGCAAAACCTAGTAAAACCTCGTTGATCACGTGTCTTCCCTTTTCAGCAACCTCTTAAAGGAATATTAAGTTTGAGATTGAAAATTAAGACGTTGCAAAGTACTCAGCGTGAAACCCATTTCGCATCGATGCAATTTACGAGACCAAAACATCCCTTCGAAAAAGTTTTATCAGTGTGTACGAGAGAGAGAGAGAGAGAGAGAGAGAGAGAGAAAAAGAAAGAGAGAGAGAGAGATATATATATATATATATATACCCTGATCCAGATCAGATAGACCCGATTAATTCAAATCGATCGCAACAGGAGTAGCGCCAATGCATAGCACGAGACGACACGGTTGCGACTTATTCAATTTTTCCGATAGAATATTCATGACATAATATTCGGCCATCTCATACAAACGTCGAAAAATACGATTACATTTAGAATTGTAAAACTTAGCGTTCCGAGCTGTCGTCAGTATCTCTGTTTCATGGCTTTAATGATAACGAAAGCGCAGAACGATTGTATTTCGACGCTCGTTCTCTCAGCTGTGCTTCTCGTTTAAGCCAATCGTCGCATAAATCGTGTTTCCGATCCTCACTGCGCACTTCGCTGCAATTTCATTGATGTTCGCAACATAACTTGATTCTACACATACCGTACGAATTAGCGAAGATACATTCGCAGGTATATCCATATGAAATAAACCCTGGATGTTTCTCTTGCATTTTCTAATAATAGAAATATCTAATAATAAAAAATTGGATCTTTTCACGACATAAAATATTCAATTTGTTTAAGTATAAAGGTACAATACTGTATTTTTTCTTGTGTATATTAAAAAAATCTGATATCGGAAAAAAAAACGATGTCAAAATCATTAGAAATATTAATCCTGTCATAGAGAAAAAATGATATAAATATTTTCGTATTTTGGGATACAATATTTTTAGAACAAAAATAAAAAGTTGCAAAATATTTCCTTAACAAAAAAATCAAGCTTTAATATTTTATTCTAATGTCGTCAATTCATTTCGATAAAAAGACTGCACGTGAGTTAGTAAGGTAAGGGATGGAAAACCTAAAAATCAACTGAAAGTTGCATCACATGCCGAGCCCTGTTTCAACAAAACCTTTTCTTTGTGTTATATGCTACAATGAGCGCATTTAAGTAGGAGGTATGGTAGGAATATGTTGGAGCATGCAGGTGCATATGATGCAAATGAACTATATACAGGAGAATACGCAGGGGGGAGAGGCAATTGTCCTAAATTTATCCCCTAAATTTCAGCAAAGTTATATTAATATTTGAGATATTAAGATATTAATTTGATTATAAGACATTACAGACGAAATAATAAGGTCCAATCACAGTAAGGCCATAACGTATAAGTGTCGGAAACAAAGACTGGCTTTAAGTATGTTTCAATAAATCGAGAGAGAGAGAGAGAGAGAGAGAGAGAGAGAGAATAGAGTTTGTCCCCCTCCCTCCCCCTCAACTGAAATCTTGCATACACCCTTGCTCATATTTTAATATTAAAAAAAATATGTTTACTAAATTTCTTAAAAATTTCTTTAAAAGAGTTAGTTACTAAAAGTTATAAAAAATTTTATGAGGAAAGTACGATATATATTCAGACTTCAAATATACGTCTAAAATGAAATTTATGTTATCTTATAAATAAAATTTTTATATTAAGTTTTATTATTATTAGAGAGTAAAGAAAATATTGTTATTTTTTATGCAAAAATGTGTACGCAAAATAAGAATATGCGGTAGAAAAATAAACGATCAGATTATCTCGCTGCGAAATAATAAGCTACGACAGTTTATGGACACGACATCATAAATATTAGCGGTTTCACTTAATAGTTATGCAAATCACTGTTACTCGTACAATTACAATAAAATCAAATTAAGAGTGCTATGTGTACCCCTTATATTTTATGTTTCAGGGATAAAAATAACCTGGCTCTCGAGTAATTCATCAATTTTCGTACACAAAAATTGTGTAGGCATGTATAAAAAGAACATCAAATTCTTAAATTGAACATAACTGAATACTAATCGTGAAATGCAAATCAGCTAGGAGGCACGATAGTATTTGGTGATAAGGCAAGCGCAGCGATTCTGCCGTGTTATTATATAACAATGAGAAATCTACAGTGGCTTTTGCAAAGAGATATTTCAAGAAAATAGACACGTCCTCGAGAGCGAAATTTCTTTGGATTGAAGGTTTATATGCCAATCATACAGTATTGTCACTCAAAAATTCCACTACCCTTTTATTGAACACAGGTATTGTTGATAGTCAGAGTATTCATCGACAATCAAAGAGTAATTAGCTGCCATCTAGCTGACTATTTAGACCGAGTTGGTGGCCGCAATATTTACAAAGAGTCCCCCCCCCCCCCCCCCGGCTTTCACGTTCACTCTTTCGCCTCTCGCAATCCCGTTCTCTTATTTTTTTTTTCTATTTTATAACGATACTGTAAGCTGGGCCGAGAAAAAATGTCGGACGCTCGACGCGATGTCGGGACTCGAACCGAGGACCTCGTATGTAGTTCGAAACACAAAGCCACCGCCTTGCCGCGGAGCCACACAGCCCGACGCGTAGATCTTTAATTGATATCTTACAATACCAATACCCAGAATTATGTTGAAACTGGAGGATCTTCGTTTGCCGACGAGCGAGGCTCCGGATAGCACCACCCGCTTGGTCTCTGTCAAAATAATAATAAGATTCTAATTCCTCGGGACAACGACATATAGACGGAGCCTTTCACCGAGGGGTAGGGAATAATCGCGGCGAGAGGGGTAAGGTCACTTCGACTAGTTTCGTCGTGACTCGAATATGTTCAGAAACAACACAGACACTCATTTTTAGAAACGTAACTTTGCTGTAAAATGCCGTAAACAGATCCAAACAGATATGAGATGAGAATTGGATGAGAACCGTTGATAAATATGTCAGAGTAAAAGGCGAAGTAGCCGAATGTTAACAAGTCTCGGCGAAATAAGCCGATGTGCCCTCAGTTGCCCTAATTGGGCTGTGGTGGGAGTGCTTCCGTCTTGCCCCGATTATTCCGCCCTCCCTTGCCTAAAGTAGTAGCTCATGCTCCGTCTATATGTTGTTGCCTCGGGATGCCTAGGCATCTAAATTTATTAACTAACTTAGAAAAGATAAGGGTAAATCTTCGGAATAGGGGAAGCAGCTCTGATCTTCTTGACCTTGACATATGTTGTCAAGGTCAAGAAGATCGGAGTTGCTTCCCCTATTCCGAAGATTTATCATTATGTTACTCACTCGGCGTTGGTCTCTGGCGTAGGAAGATCTCCTATAGTTGTCAGTGTCAGCGTGGCCCAATATAAACAAGCAAGATATTTCCGAGCCAGGGTAGAATATTTACCGGGCCGATACGGGTAAACCCATTCCCCTTTGAAGCCCTCAGCCTCACTCAGCAGGTAGTAGAAGCAACCAAACCAGTGCGCCAATATAAGCAGGATGTGGATGAGATTCAGTACGCGCCAGAAATTCGGATAAACTGTGCGCGATTCCACCATGTAATAAAAGTAGTACAGTCGATAAATTTTCAGAAACCGAGGAAATCTCAATATGGGGTTGTTGCTAACATCCAGTCCGAACACACTGAGCGGTGTCAATGCAAATATATCCAGAAAGAAAAACTTAGAGAACAGATAGTGTCCAACCAGTTTCCATCCATCGTAAACCATGAGTCCCTGCTCCAAATAACCGGTACGAAACTGCACAATTACATCCATGATAAACACAACATCACTAAAGTAGTCAAGCATTAACCAAGTAATGTACACTAGTTCGTTCAATTCCGGTAAACTTTGACGCACGATTAGTGCCCAGAGATTGTACAGGACGCACACTGACACCACCATTAGCCAGTAATAGTACACATTTTCATCCGGATTGATGACAGTTCTGGACGATTTTCGAGACCTGCGAGATCGCTTGCGAGATCGTTTCTTTTTCTTCTTCCTACTGTTGTTGGACGTATCATCTTCGCCTTCGGTGTTGTCGAGGGTCTCTTGACTTCTCGGTCTTGGTCGGGTAGAAAACCTTTTCAGAAATGAATCTTCGCGTTTAAGAGGCGGTTTTCTTGACATTGCGGAGGACAGCTGTACAGTTGTGCGTAATTTCATCCACCGTTGATTGCTCTTTGTTCTACGGCAGAAAGATAAATAGGTTATCAATTAAAAATGGTCGCGTTCAGCAGACTCAACTGTTGCGGAGCGGATCTGTGAGCGCTCACTGCTATTGGCTGATTTAAAAAATTATACCAATGCAGTAAGCGCTCACCAATCCGCTCCGCAACGATTCAGTCTGAACGCGACCAATAAAAAGAAAAATGGAGCTTAAATCGCATGATGTCTTCCAAACTCAATCGAAAAATCCCGGATCAATTTATCTTTACATTGACAAATTAATCGCACAAACTTGAAAAATTTTTAAACTTACATTTCCTTACGGACCCACGTACGTACGTTTTCCATCATGCGACTTATCAATAGCAATGCAAAATAAACTCTAAACCTCAAAACACATGAAATGCATAATAGTGCATAAACATAGCATAAGACCGCTGGACCAATGAGCACCTTATGTTAATTAATATGGCAACTTTATGCTGGATGCTTATTGGTTCAACAGTTTTATGTTATGCTCATGCATGTTATGTTATGCATTTCATGTACGATAGGCATGTACTCGCAGCGATCATCAGCGAGTGCAGTTTGTGTTATGGGAGATAACATACCTCCAGGAAGATAGGGGTGATACCTACTCTCTGTACTCCAATCACTGTCGTCCTGTACTTCCTGTATTATTAGTGCTCTCTCTCTCTCTCTCTTCTCCCACGCAATTTTATTAAATAGATATATAAAAATAATAATAATTAATACGTTAAAAATGGCGAATAAGAGTCAAATTACAATTTAAAATCTAAATCTGATAATTTATTCTAATATTCTATATTGCGAAGAATATCACGTAATTTTTTGGCGTTTCGTCCCGGCTTCCACTACTGGACTCATCAGTAAGGTATTGTAATGAAAGCCTACCTTAGACGCCGGTGTAAGTTATTAAATCGAGATTCTATGTAAAAAGATATACGCGTGTCTCAGCACTTGCGAGAATTTGCGAATATCGATAGACCTCTGATGGCGGGTCGACGTAGTAATATTCTTCGCAATATTTATCCAAAGTAAGAAATAACGTTCTATTAATATATGCAGTCCCCCCAAATTGCGCGCCGAACAATTGTCAGTCTTGCAACGCAAATCTAATAATCTGATTTTTAAATGTCCCCTCTTCTTAATTATTAAAAATAATAGTTAATATAAGGCTCCACAAGTATAAAACATATCAAATTAATAAAGGGCAAAGAGCCGATAACATAACAACTTAAACTTTAATATAAATAAGAAGTAGCTACAAACGTTTCGACTCCGATCGGATCATTTTCAATGTTACAAAATTCCATGTTACAATTTTAAAAAATTCAATTCGGTACAAAAAATTCATAATCTTATAAATTAATTCATTATCTTAAAATAAATTATTTATGAGCAAATATATTATACAAATCGTAAATAAATGGAAATGAATAAAATTAATATTATGTGTGAACAAATAACGAAACGTTTGTAGCTACTTCTTATTTATATTAAAGTTTAAGTTATTATATTATCGGCTCTTTGCCCTTTATTAATTTGAGATATATTTAATTTCTAATCAGGATTCTGCGTGACTGTGAAAGGCGCGAGTTCCTCGTAAATCTTACGCATGCATGAGATTCTCCGCGTGATGTCACGCAGGAATCGCGTAGAAAATATATCACAAAAGACGCCTTCGTTCAGTTTTAAATAAATAGATCATGGCAGTTTTCGCTATGATCTATTTATTTAACAAACACACACAAAAATATATAAATATATAAGGCTCACTTCTTTACAGGAAAGTCGAATACATTCGTTGTATTCTTTAAATTCTAAGAAGAGACAAGTAGTTCTTGCTTGAAATAAGAAATGAGCGAGAATCGAGATTCAGATTAGTTAGTTAGAGTATCAATATAATCAGACGAAGAAGACAGATAGACTGACAGACAAACAGACAGACAAACAGACAGACAGATAGATAGATATGTCTTCCATTAAGAAGTTTTATTTTAAATTAATAAAAAAAAAATAAGTTTTTGAAAGCGTTGAGATATTTATTCTAACAATAAGTACAGATTGTGTGATTAATTGTGGAACACAATATCGGTCAAATGGCCGCCTCGAATATTCTTATAAATGGTCATTCTTTTGAAAAAAAATTTCATCACGTTTTTCCACAATTGCGGTTCAATTTTGCCAATAACAGTTCAAATATTGTCTTTGAATAAATGCAATTATAAAATATTTATTGTTTTATTTTATAATCTATTCTTAATTTCTTTTAAAAATACTTCTTTTAAAAATATTTTCTAATAACTTTTAGCAATATAAAAAAA
>NW_017280506.1:480107-490941 GCF_001594065.2 Cyphomyrmex costatus | reverse complement strand
TTCTCATGTTTTCTGACACTCATACAATCACAAACATTTCTTCATCCTTTTCATTCCATGTCCGTCCATATATCCCCTATCTGTACCTATACCTATAATTTATATCAGTTTATCTAATTACCTATCTGCTTTCAAAAACACCTATAATATTATTCTTTTTACCTTTAATTAATTACCATCATCCATAGTACGTACGAAAATAATCCTATCATCATCATTAATAGGATACAAAGCACTATGAAGCCACTTTGTATCCTATTTATGGGGCTATTCGAAAAAAACATTAAATAAATATATTAATTATATCTACATATTAATATTATATTTTATATATATAAATAAATCTAACCTTTGTTCTCCTTTTCGGCTACCGCCGTCGCCTTCATCGTCGCCATCGTCTTTTGAGCTATATGACTTGACGACTGATGGCGGCGACGTTGACGTCGATGAATGTCGAGCCATTTCTGAAAAATATCAAAACCGAAAAATATCAACTATTTTATTACGTCATTATAGCTGCCTCTGTAACACCATACTGTGTAAATCCCGCAACGCTCACAGTATAAATCATGTTCTTCAGCCTTTAGATCTGGTAGTTTGTTATGTTTGTTCTGTTTCGATATACAGACTGTGCAACGACGCGCAACTTTAAAATTCTGATAAGACTTTATGATTTCATATTTTTGTAGAGAAAAAATTTTTCTCTTTTAAAATAGTTATTCGACGCAAAAGTTTATCAAATAAAAATTTGTAAAACTTTTAAATATTAAATAACTATAAACTCTTTTCTTTCTTTTTTTTAATGAATTTTGTTGTACTTTCCTTTCTTTTCTCCAAATTTTTTAAAATTATATTTTTATGTAATTGTAAATAACATATTAAAGCAGTAATAAATTTGTTATAATAATTATATCCTTTATATTTGTATCTTTCGTTGAATATTTCATATAATAAATCTCAAAAACCTTTTCAATATTGCCAACAGTATAATCTATTAGAAATTTTCAATATATTTCACGACCATTGTAAATTCTATGTATTGTATGTATAAATCTATGTAGTATTATTGTTTCTAATGTGTAGTTTCCTTCAATTATAATATTACGGTCCTCGTGCTAAGCACACTTTTATCAGAAACCCGACGCCGTGCTTACAATTATTCCTAAATGGAATGCGAAATGTGTTTCGTAATTTTGTGTTCGCGAATGAGAATGTTTTATTCGCCTATCCATCGAAACTGTATAATACATTCCAGACTAAATCATATATGCGCATTTATATAACTGGATTTCTAGAGAGATGTAGGCGGCACCGACTATCAACTGCCCGAGACTTCCTCGTCTACTCGTAAAAGAATAATACGTCAGAGAAGAGGAGGTATTGCCGATCCTCCATTGTTTGTTCTGGCTTGTATTTGTTCTCTTTTTTTTTTAATATCATGCAAGAGGTACCTAATGAAGATACATTTTGCAGCAGAATCGCGGTTATATTGTTCTAAATTCGGAAACGTTGGTAATGTCGGAGTATCAATTCATTCACTCGACTATGAACTCCTTGATTAAAGCCTACTTTCGTCGGAAAGCTTTTCTATTCCTATAGAAACTTCAATAAAAACTAACATTTTCGAAAAACAGGGCAATGTGAAACAGGCCAATAAAATCGTTAAAATCTTTTTAAATTAATTTAATATATTGCGAAGAATATCTAATGAGTAATTATAAGATTACAACGCTTAAAATAAACATATAAATTTATCCTTTACATGCAAAAAAAAGAAATTTTGTTTAAATGCATGTAGCAAATAATTTAGTAGATTGTGCGATGAAAATAACTCACATGATGAAACGGTTGTAATATTGTATTATACATGTATTGTATATACAATAACAACCTTCATTATAAACAATGTTCTAATCATTTATATAGAATTTAAAGCAAAAATGAACGAGGTCTATAACTCACAAAATATGTAGTTTAAATACAATAAATTTACAGTTGTTTTTAAATGTACAGAAATTTACTGAAAAATATATCGTTATTAATTATAGACTTCTGGATTTATGCACTTCGAAACTCTTTTTACACGGATTGTCGAGTTATCTCTTATGATATCATCTGGTCGATTCTCATGAAACTTTTATCGATTACATCTCTTACGCACTTTCTTCTTTAAAATATTGCGTCAAAATTTCGCGCCATAGATGCCGCGAAAAAAAAGCATGATCTGCATATGACAATAAAATAATAATTAAGCTTTTATCGTTATATGCGCTTCGTCAGTGTAATTTCGTCCGTGAAATTGCTTGTTCGTGGTGGAATGATTGATCTTCAAAAGAGACAATGCGGAATAATAGATAGAAATAGTTAAATTGTATGTTTTTTTTTTTACGATTATGCCACGTTCAGATTGAACGTTACAGACTGTCGCGTCCGGGCGACGGTATTTTTCGCGGTTTCCAACTCTAAACTAATTGTTGAAAATGGCGCATGGAGCCTTGGCTCGTAGTATCAGAATTCGAGAGGAAGGGAAATCCCGGGTAATGAAAATAAATTTTAGACACGCTCCTTGGCTACGTTCCGTTTCAGACATATACGCGCATTTTATATATTTTATATGAGCGTCACGTATACTGTAGGGGAATGCGCATATTTGCGTGAAACGGAACACAGCCCTGATTACCGTGTGACTTCACCCTAAGTCTTACTGCCTTAAGTTTTTTGTGTGCCAGGGCCCTAAAGCTTCTTCTTCGACTGGATTCGGGGATGCGCTATTAGCGCTATTTGTGTCATTCTAACTTCACCTTTGTCTTCTTCTTCCTTTAATGGCACCCGCAAGTGATCGCCCGCGAATAAACACCGGGTAAAGTCGCTAAATTTATAAAGTATCGCAAACTCGCATCCATTTTTGCGCAAAACGCGACTATTTCAAATTTACGCATTTATATTTATATGTACTTTATTTGTGAAAATGAAGCCGTCGAATATATCAATGTTGTTAAATGATAATTATTGTAGTTTATTTGTGACCAAAAAATATGTAGAAATGCTTAATTTACGTGATCTTCAGTTTAATACGGATTTATTTGTTGTACAAGTTTTATGCATAAATAATAATTTTAATGTCAATATCATATTATAGATTGTTAAGAACATCAATCTTCTATTTTATCTTCATAATAAATTTTTTTAGAAATTTGACATATAAGATTAGATTTAATTTTTGATTTTTATGCCCTTTATTCATTTTTAAATTTATTTATTAACAAGAGTCCTTTATATATAATTTTATTTATGCATAAAAGTGCACGAAGGATAATAATACAATAATTATACAATAATTATATTATATAACTTATATATTGTAATGTAAACAAATTTGAAAACGGCTATTAGGAGTCAACGCAGTAAGAAGTGCGCAATAAATACAATCGGACTTTGACAGATGACTGATATCTCTATTAGTATTTTAATTTAGGACAATGATCTCTAAATTTAATACAGTTTTGTTTGCAATTTTTAATATTGTGATTAACTTATTGTAATTCTACGAATAAGTTTTTTTTGGATTTGATGGATTCTACATATTCGTTACCAAAAGTATGGAAACTTTATGGCCGAGAGAGGTGTTTCTCATCGAATCTTTATGAATCAACACATATCTGCTGAGGATGGCTAAAATGCATAGCCGAAACGTCCAGAATTTTATTTGACTACTTTAAGATTTAGTATTAAACATATTTTTACATTATCGAAAAGTGCGAAAATTTGCGCACTTCTTACTGCGTTGACTCCTAATAGCCATTTTCAAATTTGTTTACATTATTTTATTATATGGAGTCCTTTAATATTATGATCGCTTTTATATATTGTAATATAAGAATAATTATACAATAATTTATTATACAATAATTAAATAGTTAATAAAATATAAAATATAAAATAATAATATAAAAGTTGGTAAAAGACTCTTGACATAAACATAAACGAAAGATAAAAGGGACATTGTAAGAGTCAATAAAATAAATTTTAAAAAGTTAAATAACACGTAACAGTCATATATAATAAAAACTTCATCTTACAAAATTCTTACTGTATACATTTCTAAATAATACAAAATTCTAAACTTAAAAAACTACTTAACGTTTCGGCTCCTGTATTGAGCCCTCTTCAGAAACAACATCATAACTCTTGAAGGTACTAATTATTAGATTAATCTAAATTCTCCATCTCCGTACATTGTTCACATAGCGATTGACAGATCGAAAGTAAAGGAAGCTATTTAAAATATAATAAATTAACACACAATTAGTCAAGTTAAATCTGCATATGATATACATTTCGTTAAAATAAGTTATAATTCTGGTAAACCTTTAGAGATGGACTTCGTTATTCAGAACTCTCACAATAACTTACAATTAATATAATACATTGGTAATCAGATCGTCAGTATATAAACGTTTGTTGATTGTTAAAATAAAAAAGCTATAAAATTAAAAAAACAATTTATTCTTATGTAGCTAGGTATATTTACATAAATATTATTTTTTGAAAAGTAACGTTAACCCGTAGTGGTCACACTGGGTCTGTCTGACCCAAGGCAATTTTTGAGTTGATGTAGTCAATAGATCAAGTAGAACGCAAATGGCGACTGTTTTTTTGCGTCGGATTAACTGGACCCAGTGTGACCAATACGTTATTTTTAAGAGGTGTGACCACTACGGGTTAACAACCCCGATAGTATCTAAACATAAAACTTGTCTAATATCAGAATCGTCCATCTTAAAAATGACATTTTTTATGAAATCTTTCTCTGCTGTCGGACCGTCATATATATACGTCACCTGCTGTTCGTCTTTCTTCGGGCAGTTATTAAATGTTGTAGAGCAGATACTAAGCGGCCTAAGCAGGAAAGAAGTACGTGTTATAATTGCCTCTTTCGCCGCAGTTGTAACACATACTTCTTTCCCGCTTAGGTCGTTGACATTCTCGCGAAATAGGTCCTACTTGATTGCAGTTGTAACATCTTATTTCTGTCACCTGTCGTCCACTCTGTTGTTTCGCTGGAGAAAAATGGAAATCAACGCGGAAACCATTTAGGTTTTCGCGTTGATTTCCATTTTTCTCCAGCAAAACTCCGCTTCGTTCGATCCTTCGTCTCTTGTCGTATCGTGACCCCTCTAAATGCCATCAACAATGCTCCGGTCGTCTCGTAATGCTGAATACATGCCTGATTCTGCAACGTGACATCTCCTATACCATCAATTAAATATTCTATTAAATCGTTATCATCAATTGGTACCTGATTAATCAATATAAGTTTTTCATGATAATAATCATCAAACGCCTCTCCTGCATTCCACGTTCTGTCCTCGAATTTTCTCTGGCGTTGGTGAATAAAATGGTGAATAAAAGTGAGGAAAATGAGTGGTGCGGCAGAGGAACGGAGCGACATTGCCTCACTTTCCTACTTCTTACTCCTAAACGAATGCGTGTGCCATTAAGTCCTTTTAGAGTAACAAAGTAGAGACCTGGAGCTACATTTTGAGCTATATTAAACGAAAATTGAGAGCGGCCTTTTAGTCGCGCCGCCATTTTGAAAAGTTCAAAACTGAAAAACATCATCGTAAACCGGTCTGATAAAAAAAAAGAATATTCTTACGTGAAAGAGCGTTCAATTTTCTATAAGAATACGTCAGCACTTTATTTTCAAAATTGCCTTTCATGCTCAATAACGACAAGCGAAAAGAGCGCTGCGACGAGAAAGCCCAAAAATTGGGTGGCCCACTTGGCATGGAATGCCCCATATATATATATATATATATATATGCATGTATATACAATATGTATATAAGCTGCAAATTGGCAGCTTGTGCGTAAGTTTGCTTTAGACGATTATACTTTAGCTGAATTAGAGATCAAATAATTATTAATCAATTTAGCATGTAAGATGCTAAAAGAAATTCATGCTTAAAGCACGTGGCTTAGGAATTCGGAAGTCGTATGACATGGATAGTACGCGCTAAGCTTTTATTATCTCTGTCGCGTGCTTCGGCTCTAGTGACGGCCGGCTCGTCAGCTGTTGTTTTGGCGGCCGGACGTTACACAGATTTAGCAGAAAAATGTCATAGAAAAATAATACAGCAATCTCTTTCTTCATTTGAAAAAATATAATACAAAGTTATTTAACTAGACACTCGTGAATGTGTGCGCGAATCGATCGTCTCAAGGAAATATAATACGTTCGAGCTATATTTTTATTAATTATTTAATGTAAATTTTAATTAATAAATTAAATTAAATTAAAAAGACAACCATCGTGTTAGAAACAGAAAACATCAATAAAAATCGTATAATTCTAAAATATTTAAGTTTCTTTACGATCAAATCCCACAATCGTCACGAGTTCAAATTCATTTACGATTAAGTTAATTCAAACGTAAAACGATTCTATCAACTCCAATTGGTATCTTCGATGAACGTTAGTTTCCGTCGCATCGAATTTCACCTTTTGAATTTCATAGACATTAATCGAGTTGACGTAACATTCTATTTCCCTCTATCTCGAGATTCGAAAACAGGTTAACTATAGATACTACACCATCTTTACTACTGCGTTGCTACCTCAAGATCAAGAGGATAAAGCATGCCGCATAAATTTGATGTAGATTACGATTCACTACCTGTAGGGAATTATTTAGTAATTGTTGTATAGCGCAATACAAATGATTACAATGAAATGTATGTCACGCAAAAATAAGTAAATTAAACATCATCATCTTATCCAATAATGTTTAATATTTTCAGTTAGTCTTCTGCAAAGATAAGCGGTGAACATCTTTTGAGCAATTCAATCGTATAAAAATCTAAATTGCTTCGAATATTATTCGAAATTAGAAATTCCTAAATCTTCTCGAGAAGTCTTAAAAGTTTTGAATACTTGAAACTGTTAAAGGTGTTGAAAATATTTAGAAGATCTTTCGGTAATCTTTAAAAGAAGTACTTTTAAAACCTTACAGATTTCCTTCAGTTCTTTCCTGAGTAAGATTTGATATAATTAATTACTTTATTCCTTGCCTCAAAATATGTATTCATCTATATAGTTTTCACTACTTCAGCGCCACTATAGTGGCTTTCCCATCTTGTAAAGGATCCTTTCACTAAACCTCGAGTTAAGTTAATCAACTGTTAACAGAAGTTCCAATCGCAGTTCGATATATCAGAATTTCCTCTTTCTTCTTTTTCTGAGACAAATTGTGTTTAGTTCTCAAGTTTGGTAATCGTAATAATTAAGTTAACCATTAATTAGAGTTAATCGGAGTTGGTGAAAAAAATTCTAAGAGTATTTAAATGTAAAAATATTTAGATGTTTTAAAAATATAACTTTATCATTCAAGAGCATATAAAAAATAATAATTTAAATAATAGATTATACAATGTAATATAAAAAAAGGTATAATTAAAATAATAATACAGAGTAATAAAAAAACGATATTATATAAACATTTAAAACGATTTGGTCACTTTAGAAAAATTTCAGGCAATAAGTTCTCCATAACAATAAATACTTGGACACAATATTACTAGATACAAAAAAATTTAATGAACACTTCAATATCCATTTCGTTTCATAATATCCAGAATCTCGCAATTTAAAAAAAACTCTGATTTCTTTCTTATTTAATATCTGAAGTACGCGACGTTTCGTATCATCTAGTATTTGTCGCAAATACATTTCAATAAGAAATGTGGAGAAGAGCGGCCTGGGGTTACCTGCTGTACGAACCTCGATAATGACAACGCGTAAACATGACGCGCTACCCACTCACGGCACCGGCGCTCGATCGTCGTCGAAACAAACTTCAAGGTGCGCAGTAATCGTATAAACCATAATATATGTTAGATAGATAGAGTGAGATGTAGAGTGAGATAAAGTCAAAAGTCCTCTATTATCGAAGAAACGAGCCGTAAGGTAAATGTACTAGTTAATGGACATAAACCAATTGTTGGACAAAGTGATAAAACATTTTAAATATAATGCTTTTGATGGTATGTACGATTCTAAATTAATTTGTAATTAAATTTTTATAAACAATAAATTTATTTAAAGTTGTACATATATCATTAAAAGCTTAATATTTGCAATTTTGTACCACTTTTCCAACGAATTGAGTCATATCACTAACTAATACATTTACCTTAACATTTTGGACGGTCGACGACAATGACAACGACGTACCTAAAAAAAGATGATGGGAAAATTGACAGATACGGACTTTGCGTCGCGATATCTCCGCACGTAGGGCACGTAGAAAAAAATACAAGCATATTTATTATATAATTTAAGTAATTGCTATCGATTTAGCATTACGTACCTAAAAAAAGATGATGGGAAAATTGACAGATACGGACTTTGCGTCGCGATATCTCCGCTCGTAGGGCACGTAGAAAAAAAATACAAGCATATTTATTATATAATTTAAGTAATTGCTATCGATTTAGCATATATATAGAACTTGATCAGTTCAGCCGTTATTAGACCTGATAGTCTCAATCTGCCACGACTCATCGGTTCGCGTAGAGTAGTCACGGCAGTGTCGTTGCGCCTGGCTTAAGCGGGGAGCACAGACTTTTGCATAAACCCCATGGCACATAGAAAAACGTAAGGCCATAAAACGTAATCAGTAAGCGAATTGGCCAATCACAGTAGACTGTAAGGCCGGTAGCGAATCAAATGTTACGATTTACTTACTGATTACTTCTTACGGCCTTACGTTTTTCTATGTGTTTCTGGCTCAATGTATGATACGTAGTGCATAAGAGAATCAACCAATCTGAATCCCTCCTTTCCTTCCACTTCACGGAAAAGAAGAATTTTGATTGACTGATTCTTTTATGCACTATGCGTTACGCATTATGCAAAAGCTTGTGTATGGGCTATTAGCGCCGAGAGACACTACCGTGTCTCCAGATATTCTGCCGTTATTAGATCTGATAGTCTCAATTTGCCACGACTCGTCGGTTCGCATAAAGTAGCCACGTTGCGCCTGGCTTAGCGCCGAGAGACACTACCGTGTGTCTCCAGATTTATAAATATTTTATGTAACACCAGCAAAATATTTGTGAATTTTGCACCATGATACATCCAGAACATTTTTCCATTTTATTTATGATATTTGTAATGTTAAATGATTTTACGCATAATATAATCGAGATAAATGTAAAGTATTTAAAAAATTTTTCAAGGCGAGCTAAAACATATTTCATTGAGAACGCCAAAGCTCAAGATCGATCTCAATCTTCTTGCTAAAATGTGAAACGCACTGTATAATAATGCTTTGTATAATAACATCTACATACCTTTAGCGGAGACAGAGAAGCAGAAGATTTTTAAATTTTCCGGATTGACACGACTGCATCTACGTCTACATCTCCATATTCGCTGATTGAATATATCGGCTGGTACTTTGCGCGAGAAGCATTCGACGAAGATACTATTCATCCTTTATGATAAGCTCAAATATTCCGTTTAAGCAAACTCCGATCAATCGAGTTTATGCAAGCACGCAGATTCGGGAGTAAATAGCAATGAACGGTATTTGCTCTCAGAGTTCACTTTACACTAGCCGAGCTCGACATCATTAATGTAAGAAGATGAAAAACGACTATATACGCCTATATTAAAGTCGATATATGTATATAAGGTGCATATCAGCACATCGCAACATAACACTATCATTATAACATTAAGTAAATTAATACTTTATGAATTAAGTGTAATTACTTGGAGGTCGACTGTGGGACTTGGGAGGTCGCGGCTATAAAGAAGTTCTATTGTAAAACCAGTCAGAAATAAAGTTGATTTATATCTTTTTACATCGTGCAATTGATACGAGTACTATAATAACCAGTAACTTTCTATTGAATTATCTTAATTTCAGCGTTATGTGTAAACATATACATGGTATGTGTATTTAATTAATTATTTTGATGCATATTTTACTAATTTAATTTTACTAATTTGACACATTATTCTTTAAATACATTGCTGAAATTAAGATTACTTAATAGAAAATTACTAGTTAATACGAGTATCAAGTGCTCGGTGTAAAAGGGATCAATAAGATAGGGGAGACCGGGGATATAGTAGCCTATGGGGGTAAGTAGAATAATCGAAGCTACGTTGTAAACAGATCGCGCGAGCACGCGTAAAAGTGTGTGAACACGCAGCAGCGACTGCCGCTCAGTCTGCTGTGAGATTTCGATGGAGACGTGCTTGTAGTGGAAATTATGCTACAATTTAAAAAAATCGTACACGTAAGTAAATATTTTTATGCTTAAAGTTTTTGTTCTAAAATCGTATGTACTTGTCTGAGATATTTTATTTGCATTTAGATTGTAAGTGTAGTTCTTACTTAATAAAGTCCATCAGGTTTTTTTTTGTTTACGTGTCTTTATTATCGGGTATTGTTAATGTTTTTAAAAAATGCACGAATGGGGATAGTAGACTAATCATTACTCGGGGCTATATGGCTAATTTATTAGTGACTCTAATATATAATATCTAGTCTTAAACTTCTTGAAATGAAATCTCACTATAAAAGAATAAAAATACAATCAATTTTGATAAAGATTGGAAATGTTTCACTTCTTGAAAAGAATGACAATTTTTCACATTCCTTTAAAGAGATTTATCTCAGTGGCAAATGTTATCAGTTTAGTTCTCTCACGTTCAATCTCGATAAAACTAAGCTCATTTGACGTATTTTGTACAAAACTAACGAATTTAGCAAAAAGAAGTAAGTTAAATATACATTAACCCCTTCATTTTAATAAT
>NW_017280506.1:477500-480067 GCF_001594065.2 Cyphomyrmex costatus | reverse complement strand
CCCCCCCTCTCTCTCGTTAGCTCTCTCACTCGCACTCACGCTCTCGCTTGCTCTCTCAGTTTTTATTTATATTATATTTATTATTCAAATTTACGCTATGTATCGCTTGCTCTCTCGATTACTCCCTCTCCGTTTCCTCCCCCTCCCCATCCTTTCCCTCTTCCTCCCTCCATCCCTTATCCCATTCTCTCCCTCTCTCTTACAAGTCTCTGTTTGTCACATCACAGTAATTCGACTCTCGCTTGCTCTCTTGCTATATATCGCTTGCTCTCTCTCGCTACCTTCCCCTCTCTCTCTCCCTCCCTCTCTCTCTCACTCACTCTCTTGCTCTCTCCTTCTCGCCTTCCCCTCTCTCCCTCTCTCTCTCCCTCTACCTCTCTCGCTTTTTTTGTTTCGCTCTCTCACTCGCTCGCTTTTTTCACTCTCTTTCTCGCTCTCTCGCTCTCTCATTAGCACACGCGCTCTCTTGCTCGCTCTCTCACTCTCTCGTTTGCACTCTCGCTCGCTCCCTCGATCTCTTACTCGTACTTATGCTCTATCGCTCGTTCTCTCAACATTTCGTTATCTCTCTCGCTTTTTCGCTCTCCTTCTCAAAATCTCTCGCTCTCTCAATTGCACTAACCCTCATATTCTATCTATAACTATCACTGTTTCCCATTGAATTGAACGGCGCGCGCTACGCGCGCGCCTTTTTGACACGTCTCATATAGTTATTGTACATTCCATTAATTATTGTAGATTCCATTAATTTCACAGTTTAATGGAAGTGCAAAATAAATTTAATCGATGTTGAATCGTCAAAAATTAAATGTGAAATAAAATAAAGTAAAATGTGAAATGAAATATGCAATTTTGTGTAACTAAATAAATTTCATTACACACTTTCATCCTGTGTTGGCTCTTAACGGTAATTTATTTTACTATTTATTTTAGATAAAGATAACTAAACTAAGTTCAAATTTAAATCAGAGTACAGCAACATTTATGAATGTATGATTCATTAAAAAAGAAGTACTTGTATAATATAAATAGTTACTTTCATATAATTTTTCATTTTCCACATGCATCGTGTTGCGTTATGAAATATTTTTTATCTATTTTGTTTCTTTTTATTTTTGATTTGCATATGCATATATTTAAAAAAATTTCTAATAAGTTTCGGTCTCTGTATTAGTTTATAAAACATTACATCTGAAATGCTGATTTGAATAGTATTATGCTACAATTTAAAAAAATCGTACACGTAAGTAAATATTTTTATGCTTAAAGTTTTTGTTCTAAAATCGTATGTACTTGTCTGAGATATTTTATTTGCATTTAGATTGTAAGTGTAGTTCTTACTTAATAAAGTCCATCAGGTTTTTTTTTGTTTACGTGTCTTTATTATCGGGTATTGTTAATGTTTTTAAAAAATGCACGAATGGGGATAGTAGACTAATCATTACTCGGGGCTATATGGCTAATTTATTAGTGACTCTAATATATAATATCTAGTCTTAAACTTCTTGAAATGAAATCTCACTATAAAAGAATAAAAATACAATCAATTTTGATAAAGATTGGAAATGTTTCACTTCTTGAAAAGAATGACAATTTTTCACATTCCTTTAAAGAGATTTATCTCAGTGGCAAATGTTATCAGTTTAGTTCTCTCACGTTCAATCTCGATAAAACTAAGCTCATTTGACGTATTTTGTACAAAACTAACGAATTTAGCAAAAAGAAGTAAGTTAAATATACATTAACCCCTTCATTTTAATAATGTTAATCAAATTACCCCATACCAGTAGTCATTTTACCCAGGTTGCGGGGCTGATTAAATCAGATGGAACGTATTAGAAAAATGTATTTTTTTTTTTTCATATTAGTTATCAGTTTTCTCTTATTATTAAAATATTATTAGATAGTCAAATGTATGTAGTAACTGGTGTAGAATTAATTTTTTCGATAAATCTCTTAATTTCGTCTGTAAAAATTTAAAACTGAAAAATGAGTCTACTATCCCCGGTCTCCCCTATATTAGTAGTTCCTGATGCTCTATTAACGTGCCATGAATCAATATTTTATGAATTACATATATTCGTAAAATACAGTACAATTCTTGTAATATGCTATGTATCCATTAATGGCTCGGGTACGGATGCATTCTGAGTTCCGGCGATGATACCACAGCGAGGGTGACGGCTCTGAAGAGCACCCTTAATATTAAGTGTAATAAAAAAAAAAATCCATTATTTTTGCATGAAATCTATTGGAAAAATAATGGAATTTTTGTTACTACACCTAATATTAAATACAAAGGTATAGTTAGAAATATACATATTATTAGTAATTATATGTCGCTGAAATTTCCAGAATAAAAAAATGCTCGCCACGGTTATCTCACGTGATAGTAATGCTCCCTTTGCCCCCTAGACGTCACCCCTTAACGACTATATAAGGTGATCCTTCGCAGGATTTCACACATTATTTCTCTGGCATTAGCCGAGAATGAGACACAGTAGCTTAAAATCGAACTTATAAGCAATTCAAAAGGTAGAGCAACCCTCTCTCTCTCTCTCCCCCCC
>NW_017280506.1:464372-477234 GCF_001594065.2 Cyphomyrmex costatus | reverse complement strand
GGGGGGGAGTGAAATTTTGGTTTTTTTGCTATATCTCCGTAAATTTTGATCGCACATAAACGAGTGACCTCTCATTTTGTAGCTTTTTTGAAGCTCTACAAACCGTATTTGAACGACTTTTACCTAAAATCATTATTTTTCGAGTTACAGCCTGTGGAAGGGGAAAAATAAAAAATTTATAGCGTATTTTTGCGCGTAGCTCTTGTCTGTTAGTGGATACGAAATTTTTGTTCAAATAAAAGTTGTAGAGCTTTAAAAAACGAACAAAATGAGTCCTGACATGTTTGGATTCGTTGAAAATTGAGGCCAGGAGAGCTTGTGGAAGTTCCGCTTACCGATCACCGGCGGGCGGCTCGACGACGCGTCGCGACGAGTCGAGCGCTCGAATCTTGACATGAACTTCGCTTCTGCGTCTTTTCTAACAAATTCAAACGACTGTTATTCATATTATTATAACGATTGTTATTCATATTATTAACTGTCGTGTAGATTTACTTGTAATGTGTAAATAATACAATTTTAATTACAATTAGATTGTAAAATTATACATATATTACAAGACACAGAATTACGAGTAATATATCTTTATCAAGATATCGAAGGTGATGTTTACCAAGAGGATGTTTACCATTTTTTTTATCGCGTATCAAGTGTTATGTATTATTTTCGACCTCTCAATTTTCGGTTGTATTCGGTACTCTGGCAGAAACTGATGACGGACCTGGAAATGTCACGGAAGTAATACTGCAAGTGAACAAATGTGCGAGAGAGGCCAGGTGTGATAACGTCAATCGATTGTCAATTTGAATGTTTATGAAACTAAATAAATTTCATTACACACTTTCATCCTGTGTTGGCTCTTAACGGTAATTTATTTTACTATTTATTTTAGATAAAGATAACTAAACTAAGTTCAAATTTAAATCAGAGTACAGCAACATTTATGAATGTATGATTCATTAAAAAAGAAGTACTTGTATAATATAAATAGTTACTTTCATATAATTTTTCATTTTCCACATGCATCGTGTTGCGTTATGAAATATTTTTTATCTATTTTGTTTCTTTTTATTTTTGATTTGCATATGCATATATTTAAAAAAATTTCTAATAAGTTCCGGTCTCTGTATTAATTTATAAAACATTACATCTGAAATGCTGATTTGAATAGTATTTGGAACAAAAAAAAGAAAAAATAAAACAAATCTAAATACTAATTACCGATTGATTCCTTATCATTATTATTATTATTATTATTATTTATTTATTTATTGTGTATAAAAATTACAGAAAAAATGTGATATAGATGAGCAAAATAAATTTAAATCATCGTACATTATTATCACAAATACGTATAAACATCTCATCCCGCGGGCCTATTTTGTCTTTAACCACGGCAATGTCGCTGCGTTTAGCGCCAAGACACTACCGAGTTTCCAAATAAGCTCCTAGACTCCTAATATCGACCAAAACTAATTTTCACTTATTCCATTAGATAATAGGACTGTTCGTGCGCAGGATGCATTCTATTGTCCTACATATCACAACATATATCGTATTCGCAGTCATGCTTATTACTACATCGCATCGTAGCGAAAGTAGCGAATGTTGGGGCAGCCCGTGTAGCTTTTATTGACGGAGTCCAATGAGTGGTACAAAATTGATTGATTATCTTTCAGAGCTGATTTATTGTTTCTCAGGTAATTAAATGATTTTATCGCATTGTATACATAATATTTGTTATTAGACTATTAGTTGTAAGAAAATAGCTCTAATATGACCATTTTCTGTATACAAAGTTATTTTTCTACAAATAAATATATTATTAGAAACAAGAGATAATAGCTTATGATAAACAATGACAGCATTTAAGTAAAAAAAACTGAATTCTATGGAAGGACCGACAGACTGTCCGAAGACTGTGGACAATTAAAAAAGAAATGGAAATATTTAAAAAATATTATTTTATTCATTACAAATATTTTTATCTTATATTTCCAATGTTGTTTTATTACATATTATGTTCTTTTATTTTTAAAATAATTTTTTTCTTATTATTATTTATTTTTATATTACATGTTACAGCTTGGGTGTGACCATAAAAAAACCAGGACACGTACAGCGAAAAGTAAAGCACAAAGGAAATTGACTGGCAATATTGGGAAACCAATCCAGCTTAATAAAATTTGTCAATAATTGGGGGTGAATCACCTGTTGGTTTACTTATAAAAAGGAAGTAGGTCTTGGAGAGCAGTCTGAAGTTTGTTGCTCTTTGAAAAAGTTATCGTAAGTAAAAGTTAAAAATATATATATATTATTTTTAAAATAATTTTTTTCTTATTTTTTATTTTTATATTACATGTTACAGCTTGGGTGTGACCATAAAAAAACCAGGACACGAAAAGTAAAGCACAAAGGAATCTGACTGGCAATATTGGGAAACTAATTCAGCTTAATAAAATTTGTCAATAATTGGGGGTGAATCACCTGTTGGTTTACCTATAAAAAGGAAGTAGGTCTTGGAGGGCAGTTTGAAGTTTGTTGCTCTTTGAAAAAGTTATCGTAAGTAAAAGTTAAAAATATATATGTGTATGTATATTATATTTATATTTTTAATTGTTTTTATTTTGTATTTCCCCATAGTACACTGCTAATCCAACATTACTATTGGGATTGACAAATAATCCAGAGAACACCGAAATTATTTATGAAGAACAAGATGTTGTATGTATAATATTATATATAGAGATATATACTACTCAACAAAATTAAAGGATCACTTGTTCCACCCTGCAAAAATAGGCAAACTTTGAGATAGAATAACTTCGTCAAAAATCATTGTATCGAGATGTTTAAAAAAGCATTTTAAAGCTTGAAATCTCTACTTTTCAGGTCTGTACTTCGAAAAACGGTCTTACTGATATTTCGTGAAGTTGCACAATCATAAATAAAAGTGTGTCAAACCTAAAAATTTTTTACATACCTAATTTGTCAAGTTCCACGGAGCCAAATAAAAATTGTGCACAAATGCGGTTTACAGCTTTCGAAAGAGCGAATCTTTACCTTTAATTTGTTTTTTGTTTAGCTCTGTACGATTTTTTTTCACCGAGTTATTTAACGTTTAAGTAGAAATGGCCTTTTTACCTTCAACGTTGAATAACTCGGTGAACAAAAATCGCACAGAGCTCAACAAAAAAGCAAATTGAAGAGAAAGATTCACTCTTTCGAAAGCTGTAAACCGCATTTGTGCACAATTTTTACTTGGCTCCGTGGAACTTCTCAAATTTCGTCTAAAATTTTCAGGTTTTGACGCATTTTTATTTTTGTTTGTGTAACTTTACGAAATATCAGTAAGATCATTTTTTGGAATACCGGTCTAAAAAGTAGAGATTTCAAGCTTTAAAATGCTTTTCTAAACATCTCGATACGATGATTTTTGACGAAGTTATTTTATGTTGAAGTTTGCCTGCAGTTTTTTTTAACAAAATTAAAGTCATTTAAAATCAATGTTAAAAAGGATCAAATTCGAATTTCGCATATCTCCGCGAAGAATGGTCGCGAAGCGAAAAAGCGTTTTAAAACCATACCAAATTTCTTTAAATCTAAGTTAAATTCAACACTTTCTCTTAAAGATATTATTAATCATCACGTTAAAAACTTTTTCACTGAGTGATTTGAAGTAAATTTGAAGTAAATTTTTTAGTCTTTTCTCTAAAAATTTTTTTTAATTTTGCCGCCGGTATTAGCATTACCCGAGGTGTACCACGGGGAGGTTACATGGTCGGACTTACACCTCGTGTGTGTGTGTGTGAATGCGTTTTTTAAAATTGTGTATTATTGCAATAGCAATAATAAATTCATTTTTGGAAATCTTTGTATTCTTCGAAATGTGATCCCATCTCTTATCTATGCCGTTTAGAACCAAATTAAACGGAATATTGGTAAAGAGAAAAACCACATCAAGTGAAGCCAAAACATATTCAGAGTCAATATGAGTACCATTAAGTTGTTAACAAGATGGAAACTATCTTTTATGTGACTAGGAGCTGATGGTATACTATCATTAATAATATTATGCAAGTAGAGAGAAAGATAATATAGTGGGCTGTTAATAGACGATACAATTACTCTCAGTGGATTACCGTCCTTGTGAATTTTTGTTAAGCCATAAGCTCTAGGAATCGGTTACGAGTAATTTTCGATATGTTTGTTCGTCAATGTAACGCAAGTTCTTCCATCTAAACAAGTAATGAACGTAAGCTTTGAATTAATTTTTTAACCGGATCTTTATCAATAACTCATAGATATTAGAGTCTGACAGAATCTCTTCCATATTAGATACATAAGTATCACTTTTAAGAACAACTGTAACATTGCCCTTGTCAGCGTTGAGAATAAGTTCATAATCAGTTATTTATGTTGTAGCAACAGTTGCACATAACATCTTGTAAAGTAAATGTATCAGTTACCAGTGGACTATAAGTGTACACAACTAAATTAGTGAATGAAATAACAAAAGCTTAATTAAGCTTAATTTTTTAATAATTTTTTGTAATATAGCCCAGTCAATTTAGACAAAAAAAAGTCATCTGCTCAACAGTGATGCAAATTTTGAATCTCCTTGTGGATCATGTTGGGGGTGTCGAGAAAAGCTTATTTTTGAGTTTTCGTATCCCCAGACCCTGTGCGCGATTCAGGGGTGGGGGGGGGAGTGAAATTTTGGTTTTTTTGCTATATCTCCGTAAATTTTGATCGCACATAAACGAGTGACCTCTCATTTTGTAGCTTTTTTGAAGCTCTACAAACCGTATTTGAACGACTTTTACCTAAAATCATTATTTTTCGAGTTACAGCCTGTGGAAGGGGAAAAATAAAAAATTTATAGCGTATTTTTGCGCGTAGCTCTTGTCTGTTAGTGGATACGAAATTTTTGTTCAAATAAAAGTTGTAGAGCTTTAAAAAACGAACAAAATGAGTCCTGACATGTTTGGATTCGTTGAAAATTGAGGCCAGGAGAGCTTGTGGAAGTTCCGCTTACCGATCACCGGCGGGCGGCTCGACGACGCGTCGCGACGAGTCGAGCGCTCGAATCTTGACATGAACTTCGCTTCTGCGTCTTTTCTAACAAATTCAAACGACTGTTATTCATATTATTATAACGATTGTTATTCATATTATTAACTGTCGTGTAGATTTACTTGTAATGTGTAAATAATACAATTTTAATTACAATTAGATTGTAAAATTATACATATATTACAAGACACAGAATTACGAGTAATATATCTTTATCAAGATATCGAAGGTGATGTTTACCAAGAGGATGTTTACCATTTTTTTTTTATCGCGTATCAAGTGTTATGTATTATTTTCGACCTCTCAATTTTCGGTTGTATTCGGTACTCTGGCAAAAACTGATGGCGGACCTGGAAATGTCACCACGGAAGTAATACTGCAAGTGAATAAATGTGCGAGAGAGGCCAGGTGTGATACGTCAATCGATTGTCAATTTGAATATGGTTGAGGGATGACGTTATTTCTGAAGATGTATATGTCTTACGAAGCTAGGATTTATTTATATTGTACCATTGGCCTAAATTATTATTGTTATATTTCATTATAAGGAGTCCAGTTTTTTAATTTATATTCCCAATTATTTTATTAAAAAGAATTCTTCCGCGAAGAATAGTCGCGAAGCGAAAAAGCGTTTTAAAACCATACCAAATTTCTTTAAATCTAAGTTAAATTCAACACTTTCTCTTAAAGATATTATTAATCATCACGTTAAAAACTTTTTCACTGAGTGATTTGAAGTAAATTTGAAGTAAATTTTTTAGTCTTTTCTCTAAAAATTTTTTTTAATTTTGCCGCCGGTATTAGCATTACCCGAGGTGTACCACGGGGAGGTTACATGGTCGGACTTACACCTCGTGTGTGTGTGTGTGAATGCGTTTTTTAAAATTGTGTATTATTGCAATAGCAATAATAAATTCATTTTTGGAAATCTTTGTATTCTTCGAAATGTGATCCCATCTCTTATCTATGCCGTTTAGAACCAAATTAAACGGAATATTGGTAAAGAGAAAAACCACATCAAGTGAAGCCAAAACATATTCAGAGTCAATATGAGTACCATTAAGTTGTTAACAAGATGGAAACTATCTTTTATGTGACTAGGAGCTGATGGTATACTATCATTAATAATATTATGCAAGTAGAGAGAAAGATAATATAGTGGGCTGTTAATAGACGATACAATTACTCTCAGTGGATTACCGTCCTTGTGAATTTTTGTTAAGCCATAAGCTCTAGGAATCGGTTACGAGTAATTTTCGATATGTTTGTTCGTCAATGTAACGCAAGTTCTTCCATCTAAACAAGTAATGAACGTAAGCTTTGAATTAATTTTTTAACCGGATCTTTATCAATAACTCATAGATATTAGAGTCTGACAGAATCTCTTCCATATTAGATACATAAGTATCACTTTTAAGAACAACTGTAACATTGCCCTTGTCAGCGTTGAGAATAAGTTCATAATCAGTTATTTATGTTGTAGCAACAGTTGCACATAACATCTTGTAAAGTAAATGTATCAGTTACCAGTGGACTATAAGTGTACACAACTAAATTAGTGAATGAAATAACAAAAGCTTAATTAAGCTTAATTTTTTAATAATTTTTTGTAATATAGCCCAGTCAATTTAGACAAAAAAAAGTCATCTGCTCAACAGTGATGCAAATTTTGAATCTCCTTGTGGATCATGTTGGGGGTGTCGAGAAAAGCTTATTTTTGAGTTTTCGTATCCCCAGACCCTGTGCGCGATTCAGGGGTGGGGGGGGGAGTGAAATTTTGGTTTTTTTGCTATATCTCCGTAAATTTTGATCGCACATAAACGAGTGACCTCTCATTTTGTAGCTTTTTTGAAGCTCTACAAACCGTATTTGAACGACTTTTACCTAAAATCATTATTTTTCGAGTTACAGCCTGTGGAAGGGGAAAAATAAAAAATTTATAGCGTATTTTTGCGCGTAGCTCTTGTCTGTTAGTGGATACGAAATTTTTGTTCAAATAAAAGTTGTAGAGCTTTAAAAAACGAACAAAATGAGTCCTGACATGTTTGGATTCGTTGAAAATTGAGGCCAGGAGAGCTTGTGGAAGTTCCGCTTACCGATCACCGGCGGGCGGCTCGACGACGCGTCGCGACGAGTCGAGCGCTCGAATCTTGACATGAACTTCGCTTCTGCGTCTTTTCTAACAAATTCAAACGACTGTTATTCATATTATTATAACGATTGTTATTCATATTATTAACTGTCGTGTAGATTTACTTGTAATGTGTAAATAATACAATTTTAATTACAATTAGATTGTAAAATTATACATATATTACAAGACACAGAATTACGAGTAATATATCTTTATCAAGATATCGAAGGTGATGTTTACCAAGAGGATGTTTACCATTTTTTTTATCGCGTATCAAGTGTTATGTATTATTTTCGACCTCTCAATTTTCGGTTGTATTCGGTACTCTGGCAGAAACTGATGACGGACCTGGAAATGTCACGGAAGTAATACTGCAAGTGAACAAATGTGCGAGAGAGGCCAGGTGTGATTACGTCAATCGATTGTCAATTTGAATGTGGTTGAGGGATGACGTTATTTCTGAAGATGTATATGTCTTACGAAGCTAGGATTTATTTATATTGTACCATTGGCCTAAATTATTATTGTTATATTTCATTATAAGGAGTCCAGTTTTTTAATTTATATTCCCAATTATTTTATTAAAAAGAATTCGTCACAAATTTAAGAAATCAAAAATTAATAAGAAATGAACGGGGTCAAAAAATTCAGAACTACACGATTCGACTAACCAACAATGACTTTATTTAATACAGTATACAATTTTTTGGTTTATCTGAAACTTTTAAGTATCATGTTCAATTATATAATCTTGCATCTTTTTCTCCTTTTTCTCTCTCTTTTTTTTTCTATCTCTGCTTTTTTCTTTTGCTATACTGATAATGAGTGATTCTTACGTAGTAAGAATTCTTACTACGTAAGAATCACTCATTATCAGTAATTTAATTCGCACGTAGTGACTTAGACGCAATGCTTAAACATGAGGTGGTAAATCCTCCTAGATGGATGAGAGAGAGGGGGGGGAGAGAGAGAGAGAGAGAGAGAGAGGGAGAGGGAGAGGGAGAGAGAGAGTTACTCTACCTTTTGAATTGCTTGCTTGTAAGTTCGATTTTAAGCTACCGCGTCTCATTCTCGACTAATGCCAGATAAATAATGTGTGAAATCCTGCGAAGGGTCGCCTTATATAGTCGTTAAGGGGTGACGTCTAGGGGGCAAAGGGAGTATTACTATCACATGAGATAACCGTGGCGAGCATTATTCTGGAAATTTCAGCGACATATAATTACTAATAATATGTATATTTCTAACTATATCTTTGTATTTAATATTAGGTGTAGTAAAAAAAATTCCATTATTTTTCCAATAGATTTCATGCAAAAATAATGGATTTTTTTTTTATTACTCCAAATATTAAGGGTGCTCTTCAGAGCCGCCACCCTCGCTGTGGTATCATCGCCCGAGCTCAGAATGCATCCGTACCCGAGTAAAAATTTGTTGTATATAACCATACATAAACATATATAACTATATATAACTTATATATAATTGTATCTAATCATATATGATTTCATATATGTTCACATATAATTATATATGATTCGATGCATGGTCATATATGAGTTCATATACGATCACATAATTTTATACATGAACATTTAATATTTCCATTGAACAGATATATCACAATTATACAGATGTTGACATATACAGGTTTGTATAGGTAGGTCATCGAAGTACAGCAGTTCCCGTACGATTGTCAAGGTTTAAGCATGCGAGGTGTGGTATGTCTTCGGATGGGTGACCGTTTAGGAAGCATCATGAAAAAAATTAATTCTCGAATTTAGAGGAATATTTTTTTCATATATGGCCACATATAGTCATATATAATCATATATAGCGGCATATGTAGTCATGTATGTTCATATATGGTCATATAGAGACAAATATTATATATTATTATACATAACAATTCATATATAATCATATATAACATATTTTTACTCGGGTATGCACGCTTTCGCATTCGGAGTTTTTATAGCCGTGTTTCGGCATATGCGGCATCGCGGCCGCATTCCTAGCTGCTTACGTATTAGTACAATCGTTCTTATATTAACAGAAGTGCCAATCGCAGTTCGATATATCAGAATTTCCTCTTTCTTCTTTTTCTGAGACAAATTGTGTTTAGTTCTCAAGTTGGTAATCGTAATAATTAAGTTAACCATTAATTAGCGTTAATCGGAGTTAGTGAAAAAATTTCAAAGAGTATTTAAATGTAAAAATATTTAGATGTTTTAAAAATATAACTTTATCATTCAAGAGCATATAAAAAATAATAATTTAAATAATAGATTATACAATGTAATATAAAAAAAGGTATAATTAAAATAATAATATAGAGTAATAAAGAAACGATATTATATAAACATTTAAAACGATTTGGTCACTTTAGAAAAATTTCAAGCAATAAGTTCTACATAACAATAAATACTTGGACACAATATTACTAGATACAAAAAAATTTAATGAACACTTCAATATCCATTTCGTTTCATAATATCCAGTATCTCGTAATTTAAAAAAAACTCTGATTTATTTCTTATTTAATATCTGAGGTACGCGACGTTTCGTATCATCTAGTATTTGTCGCAAATACATTTCAATAAGAAATGTGGAGAAGAGCGGCCTGGGGTTACCTGCTGTACGAACCTCGGTAATGACTACGCGTAAACATGACGCGCTATACCCATTCACGGCGCCGGCCGGCGCCCGATCGTCGTCAAAACAAATTTCAAGCTGCACGGTAATCGCCTAAACCATAATATATAGTATGTTAGGTAGATAGAGTGAGATGTAGAGTGAAATGACATAAAGTCAAAGGTCCTCTATTATCGAAGAAACGAGCCGTAAGATAAATGTAATGGACATGAACCAATTGTTGGACAAAGTGATAAAACATTTTAAATATAACGCTTTTGATGACATGTACGATTCTAAATTAATATGCAATTAAATTTTTAAAAACAATAAATTTATTTAAAGTTGTACATATATCATTAAAAGCTTAATGTTTGCAATTATGTACCACTTGTCCAACGAATTGAGTCATATCTACTAACTGTCCACTAACTAATAAAGTTACCCTACATTTTGGACGATCGACGACAATGACAACGACGTATCTGAAAAAAGATGATGGGAAAATTGACAGATCCGGCCTTTGCGTCGCGATATCTCCGCACGTAGGGCACGTAGAAAAAAATACAAGCATATTTATTATATAATTTAAGTAATTGCTATCGATTTCGCATATATATATAGAACTTGATCAGTTCAGCCGTTATTAGATCTGATAGTCTCAATTTGCCACGACTCGTCGGTTCGCATAAAGTAGCCACGTTGCGCCTGGCTTAGCGCCGAGAGACACTACCGTGTGTCTCCAGATTTATAAATATTTTATGTAACACCAGCAAAATATTTGTGAATTTTGCACCATGATACATCCAGAACATTTTTCCATTTTATTTATGATATTTGTAATGTTAAATGATTTTACGCATAATATAATCGAGATAAATGTAAAGTTTTTAAACAATTTTTCAAGGCGAGCTAAAAAATATTTCAGCGAGAACGCTAAAGCTCAAGATCGATCTCAATCTTCTTGCTAAACTGTGAAACGCACTGTATAATAATGCTTTGTATAATAACATCTACATACCTTTAGCGGAGACAGAGAAGCAGAAGATTTTTAAATTTTCCGGATTGACACGACTGCATCTACGTCTACATCTCCATATTCGCTGATTGAATATATCGGCTGGTACTTTGCGCGAGAAGCATTCGACGAAGATACTATTCATCCTTTATGATAAGCTCAAATATTCCGTTTAAGCAAACTCCGATCAATCGAGTTTATGCAAGCACGCAGATTCGGGAGTAAATAGCAATGAACGGTATTTGCTCTCAGAGTTCACTTTACACTAGCCGAGCTCGACATCATTAATGTAAGAAGATGAAAAACGACTATATACGCCTATATTAAAGTCGATATATGTATATAAGGTGCATATCAGCACATCGCAACATAACACTATCATTATAACATTAAGTAAATTAATACTTTATGAATTAAGTGTAATTACTTGGAGGTCGACTGTGGGACTTGGGAGGTCGCGGCTATAAAGAAGTTCTATTGTAAAACCAGTCAGAAATAAAGTTGATTTATATCTTTTTACATCGTGCAATTGATACGAGTACTATAATAACCAGTAACTTTCTATTGAATTATCTTAATTTCAGCGTTATGTGTAAACATATACATGGTATGTGTATTTAATTAATTATTTTGATGCATATTTTACTAATTTAATTTTACTAATTTGACACATTATTCTTTAAATACATTGCTGAAATTAAGATTACTTAATAGAAAATTACTAGTTAATACGAGTATCAAGTGCTCGGTGTAAAAGGGATCAATAAGATAGGGGAGACCGGGGATATAGTAGCCTATGGGGGTAAGTAGAATAATCGAAGCTACGTTGTAAACAGATCGCGCGAGCACGCGTAAAAGTGTGTGAACACGCAGCAGCGACTGCCGCTCAGTCTGCTGTGAGATTTCGATGGAGACGTGCCTGTAGTAGAAATTATGCTACAATTTAAAAAAATCGTACACGTATAAGTAAATATTTTTATGCTTAAAGTTTTTGTTCTACAATCGTATGTAATTGTCTGAGATATTTTATTTGCATTTAGATTGCAAGTGTAGTTCTTACTTAATAAAGTCCAACAGGTTTTTTTTTGTTCATGTGTCTTTATTATCGTGTATTGTTAATGTTTTTAAAAAATGCACGGATGGGGATAGTAGACTAATCATAACTCGGAGCTATACGGCTAATTTATTAGTGACTCCAATATATAATGAAATCTCACTATAAAAGAATAAAAATACAGTCAATTTTGATAAAGATTGAAAATGTTTCAATTCTTGAAAAAGAATGACAATTTTTCACATTCCTTTAAAGAGATTTATCTCAGTGGTAAATGTTATCAGTTTAGTTCCCTTACGTTCAATCTTGATAAGACTAAGCTCATTTGACGTGTTTTTGTACAAAACAAACGAATTTAGCAAAAAGAAGTAAGTTAAATATACATTAATCCCTTCATTTTAATAATGTTAATCAAATTACCCCATACCAGTAGTCATTTTACCCAGGTTGCGGGGCTGATTAAATCAGATGGAACGTATTAGAAAAATGTATTTTTTTTTTTTCATATTAGTTATCAGTTTTCCCTTATTATTAAAATATTATTAGATAGTCAAATGTATGTAGTAACTGGTGTAGAATAAATTTTTTCGATAAATCTCTTAATTTCGTCTGTAAAAATTCAAAACTGAAAAATGAGTCTACTATCCCCGGTCTCCCCTATATTAGTAGTTCCTGATGCTCTATTAATGTGCCATGAATCAATATTTTATGAATTACGTACTAGCATGCAGCGCGCGCTAAGCGCGCGCCATTTCTATCTTTCTATTATTTTATTAATATTATTTTAAATAATATTAAATTAATTGTTTTTTTGCTAATATTTTAATAATAATAGTATTTAATAACAATTCTTTTTTGATCGATTTTCTTACCGTGTTCGTAATTGAAACATTGTACCCGTTAGCGCACCCCAAATAATATACATTCTTACAATTTTTTTTTTTCG
>NW_017280506.1:462529-464343 GCF_001594065.2 Cyphomyrmex costatus | reverse complement strand
AAAAAAAATGCAAAAGTACATTTTTAAATTGATTTTAAAAAAGTAACGGAAAAGTAACGAAAAGTTATTTTTCAAGTAACGGTAACTGTAACGAGTTACTATTAAAAAGCGATAACTGTAACTGTAACTAGTTACATTTTTTACTCGGTAACGAGTAACTGTAACTAGTTACTTTTAAAAAGTAACTTTCCATTCCCTGTATCTATGTATATTATATTTATATTTTTAATTGTTTTTATTTTGTATTTCCATAGTACACTGCTAATCCAACATTACTATTGGGATTGACAAAAAATCCAGAGAACACCGAAATTATTCATGAAGAACAAGATGTTGTATGTATAATATTATATATAGAGATATATAATAATGCCTATAATTATTTTATGTATAATCCCGCGAATACTCTCGCTTGCTCTCTTGCTATATATCGCTTGCTCTCTCTCGCTACCTTCCCCTCTCTCTCTCTCTCTCTCTCACTCGTTCTCTTGCTCTCTCGCTTTCTTTGTTTCGCTCTCTCACTCGCTCGCTTTTTCACTCTTCTTCTCGCTCTCTCATTAGCACACGCACTCGCACTCTCACTCTCTCATTTGCTCTTTCGCTCGCTCCCTCGATCTCTTACTCGCGCTTACGCTCTCTCGCTCGCTCTCTCAACCTCTCGTTATCTCTCTCGCTTTTTCGCTCTCCCCGAAATCTCGCTCTCTCGCTCGCTCACTTTTTTTCACTCTCTTTCTCGCTCTCTCGCTCTCTCATTAGCACACACGCTCTCTTGCTCGCACTCTCACTCTCTCGTTCGCTCCCTCGCTCTCTTGCTCGCACTTACGCTCTCTCGCGCGCTCTCTCAAGCCCTCATTATTTCGCTTTTTCGTTCTCCTTCTAACAACAATCTCGCTCTCTCAATTGCACTAACGCTCTCTTGCTCGCTCTCTCATTCTCTCGTTTGCACTCTCGCTCGCTCCCTCGATCTCTTAAGGCCTCCCTACACGGTCAATAATACTGACTGAGTCAGTATTACTGATCAGTATTACTGACAGTATACATTAATTTTTATAATCTTATACGATCAGGTATTATTGATAATATTTCACTTCAGTTTGACGTATATTATTATCTATGGCGACATGGATCTTAAGGAAAAAGCATGTATTTAAGTCCAAATCATCGTCAGTATTCTACGTCAATCCATTAATATTAACCACACACAATCAATAATATTGTCAGTATTCGTTGATACTGACAGTATTACTGACCGTGTACAGAGGCCTTTACTCGTACTTACGCTCTATCGCTCGTTCTCTCAACATTTCGTTATCTCTCTCGCTTCTTCGCTCTCTTTCTCACAATCTCTCGCTCTCTCAATTGCACTAACCCCCATATTCTATAACTGTCACTTTTTCCCATTGAATTGAACGGCGCGCCTTTTTGACACGTCTCATATAGTTATTGTACAGATTCCATTAATTTCACAGTTTAATGGAAGTGCAAAATAAATTTAATCGATGTTGAATCGTCAAAAATTAAATGTGAAATAAAATAAAGTAAAATGTGAAATGAAATATGCAATTTTGTGTAACTAAATAAATTTCATTACACACTTTCATCCTGTGTTGGCTCTTAACGGTAATTTATTTTACTATTTATTTTAGTTAAAGATAACTAAACTAAGTTCAAATTTAAATCAGAGTACAGGAACATTTATGAATGTATGACTCATTAAAAAAGAAGTACTTGTATAATATAAATAGTTACTTTCATATAATTTTTCATTTTCCAAATGCATCGTGTTGCGTTATGAAATATTTTTTATCTATTTT
>NW_017280506.1:459357-461539 GCF_001594065.2 Cyphomyrmex costatus | reverse complement strand
GCACATGCCATTAAATCATACCTATATACAATATATTTTTGTCAATCATTAATTAATTTAAGTTTTCCCGCGAAAAAAAAAATATATAGATTTAATGTAATTAAATATAAATTTTATTAAAATTTAATATAGTACTAAATAAGATCTTAATAACTATTTTAATAAATTTGGTTTTATTAAAACCTTATATAGATTTAATTTGAACTATAATGATCCATATTAAGTTATATAAGACGATATTTAAACTTATTAATTCAACTTATTAAAACTTGTTAAGACCATATTAAAACATATTCAACTTATTTAAAATTTGTTAAGATTTAATTTTCTCTCGTTTGCACTCTCGCTCGCTCCCTCGATCTCTTAAGGCCTCCCTACACGGTCAATAATACTGACTGAGTCAGTATTACTGATCAGTATTACTGACAGTATACATTAATTTTTATAATCTTATACGATCAGGTATTATTGATAATATTTCACTTCAGTTTGACGTATATTATTATCTATGGCGACATGGATCTTAAGGAAAAAGCATGTATTTAAGTCCAAATCATCGTCAGTATTCTACGTCAATCCATTAATATTAACCACACACAATCAATAATATTGTCAGTATTCGTTGATACTGACAGTATTACTGACCGTGTACAGAGGCCTTTACTCGTACTTACGCTCTATCGCTCGTTCTCTCAACATTTCGTTATCTCTCTCGCTTCTTCGCTCTCTTTCTCACAATCTCTCGCTCTCTCAATTGCACTAACCCCCATATTCTATAACTGTCACTTTTTCCCATTGAATTGAACGGCGCGCCTTTTTGACACGTCTCATATAGTTATTGTACAGATTCCATTAATTTCACAGTTTAATGGAAGTGCAAAATAAATTTAATCGATGTTGAATCGTCAAAAATTAAATGTGAAATAAAATAAAGTAAAATGTGAAATGAAATATGCAATTTTGTGTAACTAAATAAATTTCATTACACACTTTCATCCTGTGTTGGCTCTTAACGGTAATTTATTTTACTATTTATTTTAGTTAAAGATAACTAAACTAAGTTCAAATTTAAATCAGAGTACAGGAACATTTATGAATGTATGACTCATTAAAAAAGAAGTACTTGTATAATATAAATAGTTACTTTCATATAATTTTTCATTTTCCAAATGCATCGTGTTGCGTTATGAAATATTTTTTATCTATTTTTTTTCTTTATATTTTTGATATACATATGCATATATTTAAAAAATTTCTAATAAGTTCCGGTCTCTGTATTAATTTATAAAACATTACATCTGAAATGCTGATTTGAATAGTATTTGGAACAAAAAAAAGAAAAAATAAAACAAATCTAAATACTAATTACCGATTGTTCCTTATCATTATTATTATTATTATTATTATTATTATTTATTTATTTATTTATTGTGTATAAGAATTACAAAAAAAATGTGCTCAAAATTAGCAATACATAAATGGAATATCTGATTACATATATACAAAACCATGTTATTTTTGCTACAAGTAAATATATTATTAGAAGCAGGAGATAATAGCTCATGATAAACAATGACCGCATTTAAGTAAAAAAACTGAATTCTATGGAAGGACCGATAAAGACTGTGGACAATTAAAAAAAAAATGAAAATATTTTAAAAATATTATTTTATACATTACAAATATTTTTATCTTATATTTCCAATGTTGTTTTATTACATATTATGTTCTTTTATTTTTAAAATAATTTTTTTCTTATTATTATTTATTTTTATATTACATGTTACAGCTTGGGTGTGACCATAAAAAAACCAGGACACGTACAGCGAAAAGTAAAGCACAAAGGAAATTGACTGGCAATATTGGGAAACCAATCCAGCTTAATAAAATTTGTCAATAATTGGGGGTGAATCACCTGTTGGTTTACTTATAAAAAGGAAGTAGGTCTTGGAGAGCAGTCTGAAGTTTGTTGCTCTTTGAAAAAGTTATCGTAAGTAAAAGTTAAAAATATATATATATCTATGCAGGGAATGGAAGTAACTCGTTACTTGTAACGAAGTTACAGTTACAAGTTACTTTTTTGGTAACTTTACTGGTAACTGCGTTACTTTCTTTTTTTGGTAACTGTAACGGTAACGAGTTACATTTTTTGGGTAACGGTAACGAAATTTACAGTTACTTT
>NW_017280506.1:457500-458748 GCF_001594065.2 Cyphomyrmex costatus | reverse complement strand
ACTCCCAAACGAATGCGTGTGCCATTAAGTCCTTTTAGAGTAACAAAGTAGAGACCTGGAGCTACATTTTGAGCTATATTAAAAGAAAATTGAGAGCGTCCTTTTAGACGCGCTTAACTAAACTAAGTTCAAATTTAAATCAGAGTACAGGAACATTTATGAATGTATGACTCATTAAAAAAGAAGTACTTGTATAATATAAATAGTTACTTTCATATAATTTTTCATTTTCCAAATGCATCGTGTTGCGTTATGAAATATTTTTTATCTATTTTTTTTCTTTATATTTTTGATATACATATGCATATATTTAAAAAATTTCTAATAAGTTCCGGTCTCTGTATTAATTTATAAAACATTACATCTGAAATGCTGATTTGAATAGTATTTGGAACAAAAAAAAGAAAAAATAAAACAAATCTAAATACTAATTACCGATTGTTCCTTATCATTATTATTATTATTATTATTATTATTATTTATTTATTTATTTATTGTGTATAAGAATTACAAAAAAAATGTGCTCAAAATTAGCAATACATAAATGGAATATCTGATTACATATATACAAAACCATGTTATTTTTGCTACAAGTAAATATATTATTAGAAGCAGGAGATAATAGCTCATGATAAACAATGACCGCATTTAAGTAAAAAAACTGAATTCTATGGAAGGACCGATAAAGACTGTGGACAATTAAAAAAAAAATGAAAATATTTTAAAAATATTATTTTATACATTACAAATATTTTTATCTTATATTTCCAATGTTGTTTTATTACATATTATGTTCTTTTATTTTTAAAATAATTTTTTTCTTATTATTATTTATTTTTATATTACATGTTACAGCTTGGGTGTGACCATAAAAAAACCAGGACACGTACAGCGAAAAGTAAAGCACAAAGGAAATTGACTGGCAATATTGGGAAACCAATCCAGCTTAATAAAATTTGTCAATAATTGGGGGTGAATCACCTGTTGGTTTACTTATAAAAAGGAAGTAGGTCTTGGAGAGCAGTCTGAAGTTTGTTGCTCTTTGAAAAAGTTATCGTAAGTAAAAGTTAAAAATATATATATATCTATGCAGGGAATGGAAGTAACTCGTTACTTGTAACGAAGTTACAGTTACAAGTTACTTTTTTGGTAACTTTACTGGTAACTGCGTTACTTTCTTTTTTTGGTAACTGTAACGGTAACGAGTTACATTTTTTGGGTAACGGTAACGAAATTTACAGTTACTTT
>NW_017280506.1:454187-456923 GCF_001594065.2 Cyphomyrmex costatus | reverse complement strand
TTTGAACCTTTCAAAATGGCGGCGCGCCTAAAAGGCCGCTCTCAATTTTCTTTTAATATAGCTCAAAATGTAGCTCTTACTCCCAAACGAATGCGTGTGCCATTAAGTCCTTTTAGAGTAACAAAGTAGAGACCTGGAGCTACATTTTGAGCTATATTAAAAGAAAATTGAGAGCGTCCTTTTAGACGCGCTGCCATTTTGAAAAGTTCAAAACTGAAAAACATCATCGTAAACCGGTCTGATAAAAAAAAGAATATTCTTACGTGAAAGAGCGTTCAATTTTCTATAAGAATACGTCTGCACTTTATTTTCAAAATTCCCTTTCATGCCCACTAACGACAAGCGAAAAGAGCGCTGCGACGAGAAAGCCCAAAAATTGGGTGGCCCACTTGGCATGGAATGCCCCATATACATGTCCGCATTTATTTATAAGGTTATATAAAGACGATAAATTCTTTATATATGAATTTTGATGAATTTTTTGTAAAGAACTTATAAGACTTTTATTTACAATATATTAACTTTTTTTTCGCATATAATTCTTTTTACTAAATTAAACGTCCTTTATCTTTGGGTGTTAACAACTACTGAGATAATAAATGAATATGTAAGTCTTACGGAACATACATTTTGTTAAATCAAGAATTTTTTTTATGATTCTAGTAAATTATGAGAACAAAATGAATATGCTGTAAAAAAATGTGATTAATTTTTAAA
The DNA here is from genome assembly GCF_001594065.2 of Cyphomyrmex costatus. NCBI lineage: Eukaryota > Metazoa > Arthropoda > Insecta > Hymenoptera > Formicidae > Cyphomyrmex > Cyphomyrmex costatus. Next base: position 456,206 of record NW_017280506.1, on the reverse strand, counting down.
AATATATTACTAAAATGTTTAAACCCTAAAGTCCGCTTTAACCGAAAATACGATTTCTCTTTCTTAATACGATTTATTTTCATTTTGTATTGTAAATGATTTACTTTTTTTTACTAATTTGCAATCACACAATTTCCTCTTGAAATGTAAAAATGTTAAAAATAATAATTGATTGTATTAACCCTCAACTACATGACTGAGTCATTTGGACTCAGATACAAATTTTAGTCGATCGCTATTTTTGTACAGTTAATATTGCAGAGTTGAAATAAGGAGGAAAATACTTGGAAGCTTCTTATATTGATCTCCGCGATGCAATTGTTTCCTTGCTGCCTTGATGCTAATTGTAATGCAATAAAAATTTGGCTTGGATAACTTTATAAACATATTTTCATCAAAAAATTGCAATACTTATTGAGAAACCAATGAAAAATCGATAAGAGAACAGACCGTAACGGTCAAGCTGAATCTTGAGTATTTCTAATGTATAAGTGTATGTGAATTTGTACTAATTGTAAGTATGTAAATTTTTTAATTGCGTGCTGAACTTTTTTCAGATTTGAAACGCAAACTCTACCCATCAAATGTAAATTTGACAGATTTTTTACTGAAATTGAAAATTCATTTTTAGTTAGTTTCTATTCATTAATGTTATATTCAAATATATTTGTTGTTTTTTCTTTTATAATTAAAGTATGTGTTCATTGCCAGAAAAAGCATTTTTGCGAAAGTATACCATAATTGCGCTTTCAATAAAAATAATTGAAGTATTACATTTTTTTTTGCTATTTCTTCAATAAGTTTTAGATCTTATAAGACCGTGGATTTAAACCAATAAAAAACCGAGAAGAACAGGCCGCAGCGATCAAGTTGGATCTTGAGTGCCTCTAATATATAATTGCATGTAAATTTATATACTACATATGTAGATTTTTTTAATTGCACGCCGAACTTCTTTTTAGATTTAAATAAATAGAAATACCTTTACAACCTTCAAAAATGCATTTTTTTTGCATAAAATGTTAGTACATTATGAAGAATATAAGGTGAATGTCCCGATTTCTAAGTTAATTAAATATAAATTTTATTAAAATTTAATATAATATTTACTAAATAAGATCTTAATAACTATTTTAATAAATTTGGTTTTATTAAAACCTTATATAGATTTAATTTGAACCATAATGATCCATATTAAGTTATATAAGACGATATTTAAACTTATTAATTCAACTTATTAAAACTTGTTAAGACCATATTAAAACATATTCAACTTATTTAAAATTTGTTAAGATTTAATCACGCCAAGTGGGCCATCCATTTTGCGAAGTTCCATGGATTTCGTTCATATTGCGTGAACTTGAACAGTTTGATGAATAAAGACTCTATGCCAAATAATATACCTGTAGGCCAACTGGTTATCGAACTGTAGAACCGTCAATTTTTGGGCTTTCTCGTTGCAGCGCTCTTTTCGCTTGTCGTTAGTGGGCATGAAAGACAATTTTGAAAATAAAGTGTAGACGTATTCTTATAGAAAATTGAACGCTCTTTCACGTAAGAATATTCTTTTTTTGATCAGACCGGTTTACGATGATGTTTTTCAGTTTTGAACCTTTCAAAATGGCGGCGCGCCTAAAAGGCCGCTCTCAATTTTCTTTTAATATAGCTCAAAATGTAGCTCTTACTCCCAAACGAATGCGTGTGCCATTAAGTCCTTTTAGAGTAACAAAGTAGAGACCTGGAGCTACATTTTGAGCTATATTAAAAGAAAATTGAGAGCGTCCTTTTAGACGCGCTGCCATTTTGAAAAGTTCAAAACTGAAAAACATCATCGTAAACCGGTCTGATAAAAAAAAGAATATTCTTACGTGAAAGAGCGTTCAATTTTCTATAAGAATACGTCTGCACTTTATTTTCAAAATTCCCTTTCATGCCCACTAACGACAAGCGAAAAGAGCGCTGCGACGAGAAAGCCCAAAAATTGGGTGGCCCACTTGGCATGGAATGCCCCATATACAT
>NW_017280506.1:448744-453515 GCF_001594065.2 Cyphomyrmex costatus | reverse complement strand
GTGAATTTGTACTAATTGTAAGTATGTAAATTTTTTAATTGCGTGCTGAACTTTTTTCAGATTTGAAACGCAAACTCTACCCATCAAATGTAAATTTGACAGATTTTTTACTGAAATTGAAAATTCATTTTTAGTTAGTTTCTATTCATTAATGTTATATTCAAATATATTTGTTGTTTTTTCTTTTATAATTAAAGTATGTGTTCATTGCCAGAAAAAGCATTTTTGCGAAAGTATACCATAATTGCGCTTTCAATAAAAATAATTGAAGTATTACATTTTTTTTTGCTATTTCTTCAATAAGTTTTAGATCTTATAAGACCGTGGATTTAAACCAATAAAAAACCGAGAAGAACAGGCCGCAGCGATCAAGTTGGATCTTGAGTGCCTCTAATATATAATTGCATGTAAATTTATATACTACATATGTAGATTTTTTTAATTGCACGCCGAACTTCTTTTTAGATTTAAATAAATAGAAATACCTTTACAACCTTCAAAAATGCATTTTTTTTGCATAAAATGTTAGTACATTATGAAGAATATAAGGTGAATGTCCCGATTTCTAAGTCTCAAGTTCCTATTTCTACTCACTATGAACACGTCTTATTAATATAAATATTCTATTGATAGAATAAATTACAGGAATTTATATTATAAATAATTTAAAATTAACCTTCCTGCAATTTACTCTATCAATAGAATATTTATATTAATAAGATATTCATAGTGAGTAGAAATAGGAACTTGAATAAAAATCGGGACATTTACCTTACTGACTGAATTATTACCTGTGTACGTAACGCGTCTCATAGGTATAGTCGTGCGGTCGGGGCAAAGGGATCTGCCTATTGTAATCACTTCTTTCATAATCCCTTCTCTGATATTATTGTCTGTTCAGGTAACTGATGAGATGTTTTGGAAAGTATCGAAACTATAATTTTAGAGCACAAAGTCCTGTTACGGGTACTCCGAAATTCACGGAGTGTACAAAATTAAAAAACTTTAAAATGTCCTCGTATACGAAAGAAAATGGATCGACATTATCTAGATCATCGAGGCCGCCTAAAAGACATTTTTAAGGAATTCAGTTTACAAGTGAAGCAAATGAATTCGTAAGTGAAAGTGCAAGTGCTAAAATTGTAGACACAACTAAACCAAATAATTATCTTACTATGTGAACCTAAATGTTTATGAAAATTATTTTTTAAAAAAGTACTTTTTTATTGCGCAATTCAACGAAAATTTCGTAAAAAATTCATTTTTTTTTTTCAAACGTGTGTCATTTTTTCAATTTTCATTTTTTTAACTTTTTTTAGGCTCACATAAAGCGTATACATCTTATTACAATAATTTAAGCAATTTTTTTCTGTCTGTTTGGGATCAATACAACAGGTGCTACGTGTCCGGCCAATTGACAATTCACATCGCCATCTCCGTTATTTGCTGCACTGCAGCAGTATTTTTGTATATTTTGCAAAAGAAATATATTTATGTATTCAAAAGATAGACAAAGTAGCACAACAAATTTTGAAACAATTCGCCAAATACTTTTTATTTAAAAAATACTTGAAAATTGCCGCTTTTCAATCTTCTAAAAGTATTTCCCCTGTTAATTTAATTTTTTACATATTATGTACGAAAGGGAGACCAAAAAAATGGTCGTAATATTTACTTGATTACTAAGTAATGTAGATTACATTAGAATAAATTATTATTTTCGTGCACGTATCTGCGTTTAGCACATTACGGCCTTTGTTTCTAAATTTTTTTTATTAAATTATGAGCCTTAATCAGTTCAATTAATTTTATATAGAATATTATACAGGAAAGAAGAATACTGTGCCGAATTTTACCCTACATGATATTTTAGAAGATATTATACATATAATAGAATCTGACCATGACAGAAGATATACGAAATTTCTTCCAGTTCAGGTATGTATTTAAAATACGGTATTGTAAATCGTAATCGAGATATTTGCGCGAAATTCTAAACTTATTTTATTGGTCCGATCAAAAGTCGAAAATTTCGTGCGCGTCAAATATTTTATGTAAATTTCTGTAAATGAGCAATATAACAATTACATGTTGGAAATTTTCATTTAAAAGAAAATGTCCTCTTATAACCAGTTTAATATTTTTAGTAATATTCATATGCTATTATTTACTTTTCATCGCATAAGTAGCACGTTCCAATAAAGTAACGGGCTAAATTCTCACAGCATATTAATATTTCACAATAACGCTAAATTTTTATAAGTAAATTTTCGTGCAACGACGGTACAATAACGGCACGAAATATTCTACTTAACAATCTTGATTATGCAATAACATTTAGTGCATGCTGCTGGAATTAGTGTCTTATACATTAGTAAAGTACATTTTTCAGGAATACAACTAATGCACGTACAAATTTAAAACAGTTTCTCTTAACAAGCTTACACTCGCTAGGTTAAATTGCATTATGCTCCTATATCTTACACTAAAAAGAAGAGAATGCTACAAAAAATTTGTCCTAAACAAAATTTATTTAAAAATATATTTCAATTTTAAATTTATCAATCTATCTCCACGCAAAGACTCTGCGTAGTCTTTTTTTTTCTTATTTCGTAAAATGACCCATTTTTGCATAACACCGTCTAATTTTACGTTGCTTTGTCGTAATATTCGACTGGGTATATACATATACACCATCATCTTTACCATTTTATCATTTTTACGGTCTGCAGAATATTAAACCCAAGATTACCCAATACGCGTTAAAGACGATATTCTAAAAAATAAACGTCGAGACGAGTGGCCTTTGATGTGAAAGAAAAACGGAGAGACAAAGAGAGGGAGAGAGAAAGGAGAAAAGCAGAGGGTTGCGCCCCGGCAATTCTCATAAAGCCCGATAGATCGTTCAGTGGGAAATCGAGCAGAAAGGCGAATCAACCCAACATATTCAGTCGATGAACACAGAGTCGTGTCAGCGTTCTGATATTCATTAGCATAAGCAGTCTCACCGTCATCCCGCGCATGTGTGCGCAGACGACTGAGAAAAGTAGTGGAATTCAAGTCTAGAAAACCAATTTTTCAAAAGAAAGCGAAGATTCAGAAAAAGATTTACGGGAACGCGTTTCTATAAGGATAAAGTAAATTCAACCAAGTCACGAGGCTTGAGTGTAAAGTAAGGTAAATATCGCCACTCGTTTAGAGACGTTTTAAAGATATTTATGTAAAACCACACGCTTTTTATCGCGTAACTGCAGGGTTATGTCAAATCGTGAACTCAAGGAAATCCATAGCTCGAAAGCATCATTTGAATTTGAATCACTTTGCCGACTTTTAAGGCTCGTTTCTCTCAGTCAGTCAGAAAGACGCTCATCTCTTAAGAGCCAACACAGAAAAAAATGAATCCTTGATTCAAGTATACTTTTATTCTTGATTGCTATTTACTCTCTTTAAGTATGAAAAACTCTCTTTAATTACAAATATTTACTTGCATTAATAAAAAATAAATTTGTGCGAAGTATAGGTAATTTATTCTTGAAATTGTATTCTTGTTTCTAAAATCATTATATTGTTCTAATAAGCTCAATCACATAATTTGAAAGCTATTCATTCTTGAATTAAGAATTACATATTTGAAAATGCGCTCGACTTATATTATTCTATGTTCATTTGTTTTGCGCGTTCGCGGGCAAAAGTGTGTATATGAAGCTCGCCAATATCAATCAAAATGGCGCAAAAATAAAGAAAGTGAACGAAGATAATTTCATAAGTGAAGTGTTACGTTCATAGGATATGTCTCCAAATGTGATTCAAACTTTCAAAGGTTCAAAGGTAAATGACATTCAGCTCGTTTTGCCTAACCTACGTTGTAATAGACGGCCGATCCCTCATCACAGCGGCAGAGAAACGTCGGTTACCTGTACCTACATACAAGCGGATCTGCCGCAGCGACCATTGTCTGCTACCCATAGCTAATATGAGTGAGATAAGCAATCCACACTGCAGCAAATCCGTCTGCTTCTACAGGTACCGGCATTTCTCGGCCGTCACGACCAGGGCTGCGTTCCGTTGCACACATAGGGTAAACCCGATATATACATCGCGCGAGGATATACGCCGCAGAAGTCAGAAACAATAGAAGGAGTGGGGATAATTTTCCGTCAATTACTTTGTTACATGCCTTTATGGTATATTAGTATTATGTTACGATTTCAGTTTTTTACTATTAATGTTAATGAAATTATTGCGAGTTAAATCGATTTTTTACTGTAATAAGTAGTGCATCATAATTTATAATCTACATAAAGTGATTATTGTAGAGCGTGTAAAAGACTTAGTGGTTATTTTGCAATACATATGTGTAGAGGAATAGTAAAGCAATGTTGTATAGTAAAGTACAAGTGCTTTGCTTCTGAATTATTTGTTTAATTAGTTGTCTTATATATCCCATCTGTTTGGGATACACGGCATTTTTAGCGAGTGGGATTTGTGCCGCAGCACAGACGCTCTATTTAAGAAGTTTTTGTTAATTTTAACAATTATATTTTGCATCAATGTATAGATGTTGATAAATCTTAAACGTTTAAAGATTATTTTCAAAGATTTGAAGCTATTTAAAAAAATTTTATTAAGTCTATTTGTATTCTAATTTTCATTCGGAACAATAAAAATTGTCATATATTAATAAACAAATGCAAGTCACGTCGTCATTTTACATCTTATTTATAAATTATTTGTGATTTTCTTATGAATCATATATGAGTGGCCATATTAC